>NC_060140.1:408813223-409115189 GCF_021461385.2 Schistocerca piceifrons
CTTCGTGTCATAGTATTTTTATGCAAATTGCAGAAAATACGCACACAATAGAGGCACTTGTAAGACAGGTCACTGGAAAAATAGTGGATGAAATACAGATTATAGATGATTAGAAAATGAGAAGGAAAGAAAATCTACGAAAATATAGCGACGAAAGTAGAAGTAGCGGCAAAGCGAAGACGCATCATCTTTCGACACGTTAAGAAAACAAAAATTTCTGTTTTCTTGTAAAAAGAAATCGACCATAGTATGGATTACAGAAATAAGAAAAGAACTCAAAAGAAACTACACTACTGGCAATTAAAATTGCTACACCACGAAGATGACGTGCTACAGACACGAAATTTAACCGACAGGAAGAAGATGCTGTGATATGCAAATGATTAACTTTTCAGAGCATTCACACAAGGTTGGCGCCGGTGGCGACACCTACAATGTGCTGACATGAGGAAAATTTCCAACCGCTTTCTCATACACAAACAGCAGTTGACCGGCGTTGCCTGGTAAAACGTTGTTGTGATGCCTCGTGTAAGGAGAAGAAATGCGTACCATCACGTTTCCGACTTTGATAATGGTCGGATTGTTCCTATCGCGATTGCGGTTTATCGTATCGCGACAATGCTGCTCGCGTTGGTCGATATCCAATGACTGTTAGCAGAATATGGAATCGATGGGTTCAGGAGGGTAATACGGTACGCCGTGCTGGATCCCAACGGCCTTGTATCACTAGCAGTCGAGATGACAGGCATCTTATCCGCATGGCTGTAACGGATCGTGCAGCCACGTGTCGATCCCTGAGTCAACAGATGGGGACGTTTGCAAGACAGCAACCATCTGCACGAACAGTTCGACGACGTTTGCAGCAGCATGGACTATCAGCTCGGAGACCATGGCTGCGGATACCCTTGACGCTGCATCAAAGACAGGAGCGCCTGCGATTGTGTACTCAACGACGAACCTGGGTGCACGAATGGCAAAACGTCATTTCTTCGGATGAATCCAGGTTCTGTTTACGTCATCATGATGGTCGCATCCGTGTTTGGCGACGTCGCGGTGGACGCACATTGGAAGCATGCATTCGTCGGACCTTGTATTCGTCATCGCCATACTGGCGTATCACCCGGCATGATGGTATGGGGTGCCATTAGTTACACGACTCGGTCACCTCTTGTTCGCATTGACGGCACTTTGAACAGTGGACGTTACATTTCAGATGTGTTACGTCCCGTGGCTCTACCCTTCATTCGATCCCTGCGAAACCCTACATTTCAGCAGGATAATGCACGAACGCATGTTGCAGGTCCTGTACGGGCCATTCTGGATACAGAAAATGTTCGACTGCTGCCCTGGCCAGCACATTCTCCAGATCTCTCACCAATTGAAAACGTCTGGTCAATGATGGCCGAGCAACTGGCTCGTCACAATACGCCAGTCACTACTCTTGATGAACTGTGGTATCGTGTTAAACCTGCATGGGCATCTATACCTGTACACGCCATCCAAGCTCTGTTTGACTCAATGCCCAGGCGTATCAAGGCCGTTATTACGGTCAGAGGTGGTTGTTGTGGGTACTGATTTCTAGGCTCTATGCACCCAAATTGCGTGAAAATGTAATCACATGTCATTTCTAGTACAATATATTTGTACAATGAATACCCGTTTATCATCTGCATTTCATCTTGGTGTAGCAATTTTAATGGCCACAGTAGTGTACATCAAAGAATCGGAAATAACAGAAATGGTTTTAAGTACAAGGTACTCAATTTTGAAGCCTTTCAGGACAGGCGAAATAAGAAATGTGGAACAGCATAGACGGAAGAAAGTGAAACACAACATGGGGAGAAGATGAAAGGGTACTGGAAGATTTGGAAACAATAGAGGAAAAAGAGGGACTGAAATAGTTACGTGATCCTATTTAGTTTTTTTTTTAAGATAAAAAATGGAGAATTAGTCCATTACCCATGATTTGCAGCTAATATTTCATTAATGGCAGATTCAAAAAAATTAACAGAATGCTGAAAACAGCGGCAGCTGCACAGGTAGACCTCTGTGAACGTGCGTTTCAGGTTAAAGCAAGACGAGAGAGGTGTTTGCTAAATCTTACATGTAGAGTGTGCTGCTCTGTGGAAGTGAGAGATAAATAATAAGTATAGAGGATAAACAGCAGGTAGAAGAGTCAGAAATGCTGATAAAGACGAAAGTCACCAGAACAAGATGTATCTGGAGAAAAACAAATCTGGAGGTCGTAAAAGAAGTAGATGAAGATAGCCAGCTCTCTAAGAGCACGAAAAACAGAAGACAAAAACCTAAATGGGAACGAGATGCAAACAGAGAAGAATTCTTTCAAGATGCGAAGCATTGTATACAGTGAAAAGACTTAGCCTTTCGAATATTATAATGTTTATGAGATATATTCAGTTAGTTGTATTAGCTTTCAAAGAAGGATTAGTTTGAATGAATCCGTGTCTGCATTCCATCCTTGACTGCACAAACTATTCTGTACGTTGTCGGCGAGGGTGTGCGCTAGCTACACTGGTGCTGTCTCTCGGCGGAGTGCAGAACACTTCAGCAATAAGCTGGTCGTCCGTCACCACTGAGTTGATAAGTTCTGACGAAACTGGCCAGCGTGTTTGGACCCAGTTTGAGATAGAAAACGGCCGCCCGTTAATACGCCACGACGAAGAGTTACTGAAACATGCAAGCTGTGTCTTTCCTTTCCGCCGGATCTCATAAATTTACATGATTAATTCACAGTGTATAAAGTATTTATGAATACTGCTCTGTGGAACTACTCATTAGAATCCACCGCATTGTCCTCGAGCGCTACAACAGTCTCCACCTACGGATAAATGTAAGATATACGCAGTTCCGTAGTGACTGACTCCTCTTACCCTCCTATCAAAAACAGTATTACTTCTCTGTTTTTGTATTTGTCCACGAATAATGTAGCTGAAAAAATAGGGATGGATTCTTTTTTTTTTAAATTAATTTATTTTTTTTTGCTATAGTTTTAAATCTCGAGAAAGTAAGCAGATAACAAACGAATGTAGTCAATCGCATTATAAGTTGTTGCCAGGAAACGAAAGTTTCTGGAAGGTTGAAGACGGAGTCTGGATAAAAGTAAGTTCGAAATTAATTTCCAACTCAATTATTTAGAATGCGTATTTATATTCTTTTAAGTGATTTTCGAAATCAGTAGTTAGTCGCTGAAGTCAACAAATATTTCCGTTTACTTGTTCACGTGCGCCAGTGCTGAATATCACTCGACATGATACACGTGGTATTTTACTGTATTTGGTCACCAGCACCACATGATTTCTCTATTCAGGATGAGCTGCTAATTTCAAAATGTTCTGTAACTGTTTAAGGTGTCAAAACAAGATTTTCAACAAGTTGCCGTCTGTTCTGAATTTTTTTTTATATTCGTCGAATGTGAAAGTCGTATAGCATTTGTAATGAGTTACATAGATGCACACTCTGTCGGAAAAAAATTAGTAGATCTGATGGATAGTAGGGTAATTTCCATGAATGACTGCCTATCGAAGTTGCGGTGTCCAAACGATACATATCGAACGTGCTATCGTAAATCGATCATGCGACTCTGGTGGCGGGCATTGTGATCAGTTATTTGTGATCGTCATTTTTATCTGTTTCCCGTCTTTCCCTTCGTTGCTCTAAATTACATACCTCCGAGAATTATTTGTGAGTTGCTAGGGAATCCCAGACGATTTATGTGGTTAGAGAGTGGGATGTCTGGTGTTCTTGACGTTTCTTCGGCGGATACTCTCACATGGAAAAATGTAATTCCATGTTTATCCAGCGTAGAAAATTGTTCGACTTTTTGTCGCAAATATGGAGTACTACTGGACGAGAAAAGATGGGACTGTGTAGACTGTGGCGGTGCGAAGTGTGTAAAACTTCGTAAGAACAGTTTCGATGCTGAAATACTGTTTACAATTTCATTGTGGACAGTGCAGAAAACGAACGAGTATCAGGAAGAATACATGGTTGGACTCTTCCAAATTATCCATCCAGACCACCTAATGGACTTTCACGAGATTCCAGCACCGTCTCCTTTGCAATTGAAAGTATCTTTGTAACGCTCTTATTTTGTCGTTGCTGTAGCGACCACTGTAAGTATATTCATAACGCCCGCCACCAGAGTCGCATGATCGATTTACGATCACACGTTCGATATGTGTCGTTGGGATGCCGCCACTTCGATAGGCAATCATTCTTGGAAATTACCGATAGTAGACGTACTGATAATGATTTGAACATCGTCCGCCAGCAGACAGCGTAGTGACATAGCTACCAGAGCGCCATACGTGTATCTACCTTTTAATTAGGAATGCTCACAGTCAGAAGACTCAGTCTGGTCCAGACGTGTGAAGCACGGAGACACACTCGTGCTTTGTACAGCCAAATGAGCGAGTTTGAAAGAGGTCCGATTTTGGCCTTCCGAGTGATGGGATAGTCATTTCGGAGAACTGCCACACAAGTTGGACGTGGTGCAACAGGTTTGCAACGATGCTGCTAGCAGTGGTCACGTGAACATTCTTGCACTCGTAGACGAGCTTCTGGACGTCCACGCAGCACAGACGCCCGAAAGGATCGTCGTATCGTAAGGGCGGCAGTGGGAAATTGTACAGCTACCGCAGCACAGATAAGAGGGTTTGTGAGCACAGACGTGTCAACGCGAACTGTTGCGAACCTGTTGTTAGCAACGGGAGCACGGGCACGCACACCGCTCTCACGTCTTGCACTCACGCCACAGCACTGACGTGCGCGGTTCGGCTGGTGCCGTCAGAGGATCAGTTGGAGGATGGAATGGCACACTGTAGCCTTCAGCCATGAAAGCAGATTAAACCTGCACGCAAGTGACGGTCGTCTGCGCGTACGACGTATATTTGGTGAGCGCTGTCTCGTGCATTCGTCCAAGACACACTGGCCCCCATCCCAGGCCTTATGGTCTGGGGTGCGATAACCTACGACATCGTTCATATTTGGTGTTTTTGGAGGGGTCGCTAGCCAGCGCTCGGTAAGTGCAGGATGTTGTTAGATCCGTTGTTTTGCCTTTCTTGCAACAGGAAGGGCATGTGTTGTTCCGACAGGATAATGTTCGGCCACTGCCGTGAAACTCAACGTGCTGTGGAAGACGTGCAGCAACTTCCCTGGCCGTCACGCTTTCCGGGCTTGTCTACAATCGAGCACTTGTGGCATATTATGGGACGAGAAGTGACTCGAGCGACTCGTCAACAAAATCTTACAGAACTGCATATACTAGGGCATTACTCGCCATTTGTACGTCCGATAGAATGCCAGAATCAGCACCTGTATCCCCCCCGGGGGCTACACCATGTACTAATATGGGTGTTTCATCATGGGTCGATACCTGATATCTCAGAACGGTTTCTGGGATTGATCTGCAAATGTAATCATTTCATGCATTCCACATGCACTATGCAACAGTAAAGCTGGAGTGAATTTTAAACCTCTAAAAGGGTGTATATATTTGTTGATGCAATTTGCCCAATAATATGAAGCGTCTGACAGTTAGCAAAGAAAGCTTTAAATCTAACTTCAGAAATTATTACTCCAGGACAGCTCCTTCAATGACGCATTTCTGCTTAAAAACTGGTACCAAGTAAAAGAGAAACCAACCTGCTTTAAGTGTAATTGCATGAACAGAACTAAAAAAATAATATTTTCGCTAATGTTAATATTATTAATCTTGCACGTGTATTCTGTAAACTGCCTCGATACACAAAGAATTGTTCATATTATCTACGAAACATGTAACTAACCAGCTGAACATTATTAAATGCAAAATGTACATATGTATATAAAGGTTACTCAATTTTGTGCTGAACGAAATAAAACACATTTTACTTGATGTGACAAGCAGCAAAACATCAACATACACTTCACATTACATTTCTTGTACTGGACACGTGTTCGTATCTTACAGTTTATTCCAACACATAGTCTTATTTTTTAAGTTCCTGTATTTTCACGATCAGGTGAGTCATTTCTTAAAACCGGACCTCACCTACCACAGTACCGGAGTGCAGGATTCGTCTAAGTCTTTTGGTGGCATAGTATTCCTCCTCAAGAAATTCTATTCGAAAATGTGCATGAGATATTGTGATTCCATTCTTGCTGTAGATTATTAAGGCACTGTGAACAGAGACATCCAATAATCAACCAAAAATAGGCCAATGTCATTACCTGTTATGGATATTTACCCTGTACTAATTCACATTTTGATTCATTCTGTATGTTTACGCATATTCTTGTTGTATTCTATCTGGATGGAGCAATGAGCAACTTCGGTGTGTTTCCTTAACCGGTAAGAACACCTTTTAATGTTAGTTATTGGGTTCAGACCCGTTGTATTTGATTCTGCAGAAACAACAAAGCTGTCATGTGATTTTCAGAGAAAACGACCATTTTGTTTTGTACGGCAGAATGAATGATATATCTTTCGTCTTTCACTATTCGGTCTTCTTCGGAAGGAGACAGATTTGGAGGATATGATTTTCTCTCACTGCCCCGGTGCTCCCAAAACCTTATTCTCTAAGAAAAATTAACTGTTTGAAACCTGTAAGATCGAAATAGAAACAAAATTATTATACTGCTTTCGTTAACACCTAGTGTTACTTTCGTGTAACTGTGAAAATATAGCACGCGTCTTTGTATACTTGCAGTGCTACACAAATTTCAATTAATGACTTGTGATTGTTGGTTTATTATGGAACTATTTATAGTTTTTGAATCTGAACGATAAAATATTTTAATTGTTATACTTACTGTAAATCCATGGGGTGATGAGACTCTGCCTGTAGAATTTTTTTTAAATTGTATTGCCAACTGTTCCCAGCAGTGGACTATTTCTCAAAACGACTAATACAAGACTGAAAGAACAGAAGCTCAACAGTCCTTAAATAAGCACAACGAGATTATAGGAGTTGATTGTTGTCTAAAAAAAATCAGTGACAGTCCAGTCCCATCACACGTATCATTAACGCAACACTGGGCACTAACTGATTAACGCAAAAAAATATATCACAACAAAAGTATCGGAACAATGGAAACTCCCCGTCGCATCCCCCTCAGATTTGGTGGTGAGATGGCCCAGTGGATAGTCCGTCAAAAATTGAACGCAGATGAAACATGAAAACAAGAAGAAGGTGTACTGAATAGTGAAAAGAAAAGCAAAATAGAAATAGTGAACTGTCCGAGCTTAGCAAGCACAATACTGAGAAAAGGAGAACGCCCCCGGTGTTGTGGTTAAATGGTCATTGTGTTCGCCTATGATGCACACGAGCCGTGTTCGTAATTCTTTCGTGCCATTTATTTTTTTATTTTTTTCACGACGTTATGAACTGTACGTCTGGTCATTGAAATGTTTGCTCTCTTTCTGTAGTCATGGCAGTTGTCAAACTATACGTTGTTTACAGAATATGGGTCATGTGGTAAGAATACGTTACCGTCGCAAGTAAACGGGATGAATCGTGAGAGCAGGCGAGATACAACATACACGTCTCACAGAAATGAAAACAACAAATAAAGGGGTCTGAACTATGTTACAACAAAAGAATTCAGGGGTCAAAACTATCAAAACGGAATGCAACGTCAAAAACGTTAAAAGCATATGTTTTGACAGAGCACAGAGAAACTGTGAGATCGTGAAACTGTTGTGTTAATTTTTTGTAGCTTGTAGCTACAACGTCAAAAACGTTAAAAGCATATGTTTTGACAGAGCACAGAGAAACTGTGAGATCGTGAAACTGTTGTGTTAATTTTTTGTAGCTTGTGTGACAACCTACTATGTTTTCATCATTTCCATGGGCGTGACCACATTCACAGACCTAAGAACACCTAAACCGGGCAAGGAGGCATATCTCACTCACTTACCAGGCTTACAAATTACGTGCGTCGGTAAGAGAGTTCCATCATATGGTGCATATACTGTCACGGATGCCATGTGTGACAAACCAGACGTGTTTTATGTGGAGGATTCGGTTGAGCCGGCCGATGTGGCCGAGCGGTTCTACGAGGTTCAGTCTGGAACCGTGCGACCGCTACGGTCGCAGGTTCGAATCCTGCCTCGGGCATGGATGTGTGTGATGTCCTTAAGTTAGTTAGGTTTAAGTAGTTCTAAGTTCTAGGGGACTGGTGACCTCAGATGTTAACTCCCTTAGTGCTCAGTTATTCGGTTACCAAGTCGCCTTGTCATCAAACGTGTGCGGTTCCCATTTGAAAGCCACTTCCTTTCGGCTGCTAATATAGTAGTTGTGCAGAAATAACTGTAACTATAGGTCCCTTCCTTACACCTCAATGTTGCTAACGGATGTTAACACCACGGCACGAATACAAATTTGAATAAAGCGAGAAAAAGAAAAAAACTGCTCGAATGTAACAGTTGTGTTACTAAATGTGACACTTCTGTCACTCAATGTAACTGGGTTTTCTCTTTTGATGCTGTCAATTGTCAGGATGAGCATTCTAAAGCATTCTGTCAGGGTGAAAATATTAAATAAATTAACTTTTCTCTCTTAACAACATGTGGGCAGGGTGGGTTCTTCCTTGGCTCGGGTATGAGGTCGAATGAAACATCATTTTTACATAAGATAACTTTTATTGAAGATTTGTACAACTGTATCTTACAGGATGTTCTGGTTCGGAGAGCGGCAGCTGTGTCGTTTGTGAAGTCTTCTGCTGCGGCAGCGGCGGCGGCGGCGGCGGCGGCGGCGGCGGCGGCGTCTGATTACGCGTAGCGGTGTGTATCTCGTGTCGCCGTCTCGCCCAGTTGACTGGAGACGCGCAGCGCGAGGTGACCCGTTTAATTATTGCGAGCGAAGTCGTGCATCGGATGGTGATACCTTGGATGTGGCGTCCCAGTGTTTCTCTTCTCTAAGCGGCCGCGTTTGTTGTGCGTCGACCAGCGGAGCGGCGCGGCGGGGCAAGGCCAGTGTCCCGAACTCGAACCACGGACTCCCGCTTGCCAGTCTTCGGCTGTCAGGTCTTCATCCCAGCTCACAGGTGACTGCTGAGGTGAGGCCGTCTCCTTCCCGTCCTCACGAGTCACCCGGGTACGTAAAAATCAGACTTCAAATACCTTTTAACTTCTGTCTTCTGGCGCCGCGGCTGCTGCTTGCTATTCAAATTACAGCGGCGGACTTGGTGCGTCTGTGCATGATGCAGTCTCTTCTTGCATGACGGTCTTCAGCACCGAAACTGACTGAAAACTACTGCTACTCTTCTTTTCTTCCTTCGTCTCTCGTCTTCGTCTCCGTCCCCGTCTCCGTCTTCGTCCCCGTCTTCATCTGTCGGGCCCACCGCGTCTCGCGTATTTATTCACTTCAGTTCACTGGAGGTGAACGACTTCACGGCCATTGCCTCTTCTGTCACGTTGAAAAGCTTCTCGAAGAATCTTCTTAACGTCGGTCATTGGCTCTTGGAATGTAGGCGGGGGCCTCTGATCGCATGTGATGACTGAGAAACACGTGAGCTGGTCATTGCCTCTTCCGTCACGTTGAAAAGCTTCTCGAAGAATCTTCTTAACGTCGGTCATTGGCTCTTGGAATGTAGGCGAGGGCCTTTGCTCACATGCGATAACTGAGAAACACGTGAGCCGGTCGGGCGATGCCCTGATGGCTGAATCGACAGCGCCCTCTTATGTGGAACTTGCTGACTTCACGGTCATTGTCTCCTCTGCTCTGCTGTTGTGCCCGCTGTGTGCCAGTATGTAACTCTCCAAACTAAAACAAGTTTTCCATTTATATTCTAATTTCTAGTTCACTTTGATTTCACTAATTTATTTACTTAAGTACCACTCAACATTCCTCCACCCTTCGGAGAAATTCGCCCTCGAATTTACCACTCAACACGACGGACATTTGAACACAGCTCGCCTGCTCTGCAGTCCAGCACCATTACTCTTTTTTTTACTTTTTCTTTTTTGCATTTTGTTCGTTATTGTTTGTTATATTTAGCTGTAACGGACGTCGCATGACATCCGTTGCAGTTCGTTGTTGATCCCTTCACTCAGTTTTATCATTACAGAGACCAGCCAGCTCTCTGACCGAACACACTGACTACCACACTGGTTCAACTTGACCACAACACCACTGCTGTTTCATGCTCCTCTGTATTGCACTTCTTGTCCTTGGACCGTTCAGTGCTTCTGTTTTGCTTTTCTTTCACAGTCCAGTAAACCTTCTTGCTGTTTTCATGAATGATCTATATTTAGGTTTTAACGGCGTGCCCACTGGGCCCTCTTACCACAAAATCTGGGGAGGGTGCGATGGGGAGTTTCCGTTGTTAGTGACGACCAATGCATGTCATTGTATGTGGAGCTGCTAGTATAAAGGAGGTAGAGAGTATTGTGTTCCAAACTGCTACCAGCAATCCAGCTAGCGCAATGATTGTGTGTAGGGAGTTCAAAAGACAAGGGTAGACCAGTCGTGCAACTCCTCATAAACCACTCATTTCTGAAGGCAGTGCTAAGCGACACTTGATATGGTGTAAGGAGGATTCCACTGGACAGTGGATGAACGGAAACGGGTGATTTTAAGTGGTAAAAATCGTGCTATACCCAGTGGTAGTCCGAAGGAAGCGTTTGGGCTTGGCGAAAGCCTGATGAACTTTGTCATCATGTGTAGTGCCAGCACTGAAGTACAGAGCAGGTACTGTTACGGTATGACAGTGTTTCTCATGGTTATGGTGTGGTCTCGTTATTGCACTTACGAACTGCCACATGAGGAAAGATACGAACATATTATGTACCATTGTGCACTACGTACAGTAGAGGAACAGATCGGAGACAATGATTCATTTTCCCAACATGAAAATGCGCCTTATACCATAATGCATTTCGTCCCTTGTAGTAGGCTGAGTGAGCTGAAACCTCAACCACTCTCTTTTGATGGCACCCAGATAGCATTCTGATGGACCTCCAATGAAACGCACTTACTTAGCGCTGTACTGTGCCAAGATGACTGGAGGACTGGTTTCCAGCAGGTCCTACATGCTTGTAATTCTCAAAACACGATCAGGCAGTACGCTTTTTTCATAACACAGTTAAAGATGAAAGAAACAGGAGCGTTTGTTACGGAAAGGCGTCAACCGATGGTACAATTAGAACGAATGTAACTTTTGACCGGAAACCATTTACTTCGAAGAGTGGTGGCTTCTTGAAACAACACATAGAATTAAGCGTTTTCCCGACTACCACCGTGGCTGGCACCAAGGTAGAGAGAGCCAAATCTCAGTCCTGTCACATGGGTCTTAAACGTTTTTAACTACTCACGGATGTAGGAGCACTTTGTACCGTGCCGAAACGACACAGTCGATTTCCCCGCTTCCACAGTTGTTGAGTCACTGTTGCACTCGCGCCGCTGTAAGCAAACGGAGCGGGTTGAGGTAGCTGTGCTAGCAGAATAGAAATGCGGAAAACACAAGTCCGAAAACAATGTATTGGGTCCACCGAAACAAAACAAAAATATAATCTCCAAAAGAACAACAGACTCGTTCCCAACTGCGGATCGTCACCAATATGTAATAACAAATAAAAATAGACTCTTCAGGGGGAGAGATCACAATCAAACAATTCTACAATGTCAAGAGGTTCGTCGATTGTGCCGAGTCCATCTGCTAGAGATCGGCCCGCTAGAAGAGGCGTCTGGTCGTTGCTGCTGGGGTGGCAGTTCTGTAGACCGCCAAGTGGTGTGTTGAACTGCCCTTTTCCTTTTTTTTTGGCGTATTGTGTCCAAAGAGTGATCGCTTTTGGCGATTTTTTTTTAGGAGTGGCAAGGTGTGAGAAATGGTTTCACTTTATTGTGTATTCGCTTGCAAAGGGGCTTGGGCTCTTTGTGGGTCCTTGAGTCCTTTGAGGGTGTTGGTCGGGCCCTTTTCCCGCAGCGCGCCGCCTTATAAAGCTCGTTTGGCGGATGTATCTGCCGGAACTATTTGCGATCACGTGCCTGGCGTATCAAAGTAGTTCCTGGGCTAGCTGCGACATCTGGTGAAGCTGTTCTGCAGGCTCCACCAACGGGTAGCGGTCCCTGTCGGCCGTTGGTGGAAACATGATGTTGTGCTGTGTTGTGGCAGCCGGTAAATATTTGTGTTGGCAACACAGACGACGTAGGTTTTCCTGGTGAATATACGCCCTGTGATGCAAGCATCCCGTGTTGGCTGGACGTGAAGTGGGATGCCGATGCCGTAGGCGCTACGATGTCTGAAGTGTGAGGCCACAGCACGGGTCATGTGATGGACGCGAGCGCCGGCGCGGCCGAGCTGGAAACAGGCGCGGACAGCGATAGGCAGTTGTTTGGAGCCACTGTAACGAGCAATATTCCTGGAGGCAAGCGCAATGTCCGCGGTCCGTGGCAGCGGCGCGTCGCCGGTAGTCAGTGCGGGGCACGCAGGGCTGTGGCGGCGCGGCGGTCGACGCTGCCGGCTCGCGCTGGGCTTGGAGATGGACGGACAATGTCGTAGAGGGTTCATCAAGTGATACAGGAGAAGACAGTTTCGGTGGAGCCAAGTCCGAGGACCTCAACGAGCTGGTATGCGGGACGGTACGGGATGAGAAGATCGTCAGCACGGGTGGGACTGCCGTTTGGACAACAACCTAGCTGTGTGGTTGCTGTCAGACGCACAGCACTGCAGTGGGAGCGAGGGGAAGGTTTCGGCAGGTGACAAGGTGACAAGAAACCCGGTGAATGCGAGGTCCGAAGTTCAGCCTGTACTACGACTCATTTGAAAATGTTGTGTTAACAATTATGACAGGAAAAATATTATCTGCTAGTGACTCACCGTGTGCATCAAGAGGGCGGCAGAAAATTAGTTTCCAGGATGTGCAGAGATCAACCTTCCGTGGTATGTATCTGTAACACTTCACAAATGGGACATGGTCACCGTTCAAGAACTGTTCAGAACAAACCATTAACTTGCACCGTGGACACCGAATGAAAAGTGGCGCGCCACAGTGATCAAAAGGTTTGCACAATCAAGATCGGAGGCGAACTCCTTGGGAGTTACAGACCGTGAAGAACGTTCAGCTAGGTATGCATTCTTAAAGAATGCATACAGACTCATGTTGGTGTGATGAGAACTGATGGAATGTGATGGCATGCAACCGAATGCAAGGCAGCCTATCGTGGTGTTTATCATGGAACTGGCTTTCCGTTAAGGTGTAGCTTAGATAGTGCGATAATATGTTTTATAGGCATGGAAAAATCAAAATCCAGTGGCTAAATTTGTCTAGTGTTTCCAAGTGGTAGGAATTGCAATGTCGCACTCTTTTCAGGAGAGTTAGCTCTCTCTAAAGGAGGATGATTTTTATATGCAGACCAGGAAACTAGCAAAAACAGCTTACTTTGACAAACTATGGGCCAAAAGCAGTGCTCATACAGTAATTGTAGTTCTTTTATGCCCATTTTTCCACACTTGCTTGGTGTGTCGTAAATACTCCCTCCTACCCTTGCAAGATCATGCCCATGGTAAGAAATTGTAGGGGGCAGAGTACCTCGGACTCCTCGCAGCACAGTAAATAACTTTCAGGCAATTTATCATCCAGATTAACAGTCGGCATATTTGTATACGAATGCGTTATAGCATTGATGTTAACTGATCATGATACAACTGTAGTCGTACCTCTAATTTTCAGATTTCCTTTCATATGCATTCCCTCTTCAAATTCCGATTGGTCGGAGTTGAAAAAAATCCTTACTGAACGATGAGATAAGTTTCTTCATCTCATCTACAAATTTTCGGACCGATAGCGCAATTTGTTGTGCATCCTCAAGCTGACGTTTTGTTTCATATTTCCTTATCTTATGTCTTCCAATTCTGTAGCACTGTAAGTTATGTGGCCATCTACTGCTTGCCCTGAAATCACTGTAATGTATGTCACGCAAAATTTGATGTACATAACGTAAATTGTATCGACTAAGCTTGAAACGCGCAAATACCAGTTTTTATAAGTGTGTCTTGTCCTCCCTTGAACATCCATAGTTTTGTTATGCGCTACACGGTCACATTTCTGCTTATTAATTCTTCACCTGATCTTGTGCCCTCAGATTTTTACCTTTTCCGCTCCCTGTCGAACAATTTTCAAGAAACTTTTTTCTGGATAAAAATGCGCTCCATACACGACTCAATAAGTTCTTCGTCTATAAAGTACGTGATTTTTACAGTTGCGGAATTGAAATGTTGCCCCAACGTTGGCAGAGTATTGCAGATAGTGACGGAGAATATATTATTGACGACTATACGTTTCTGTCATGTGTATCTGTTGTGTTTATTAAACTTACGTACAAACGCTACGAATTTATGCACAAACCCAATACAAAGAACCCCCATTTTACTATGCTGCGGATGATCTTCCGTGTACGTAGTTATGTTTAATACTCGCTCCATGGCCAACGATTGTCCTTTACTACGTTTCACTGTAGATGGGATTTGTGGCTCCCTGTCCGACAAGGATGATGAATTACGTAGCTCGACACCTGTTTCAGTATCACTTTCACTTGTTGAGCATGTACTCCTCATATACATTGTCCACACAGTCGAGCGTATACACCACTCATTCCACTGACTCTTCTTGCAGAAACGCTAACATTTCATCTGTCATTTCTTTCTCACTCTGTGAAATTACTTGGGTTCCTTTCTGACGAAATGTGAACTTCGGAAACTGTTGTTATGGATACAATGCAAAGCTTCTTTTTTTTGTCGTTGCCATTGTCCTGCTTTGTATCAGTACCACTAGCACTGGGGCACTGTTGTGAGTTATACGTCGACTAAGCGGTTCAACTACGCTCCGTAGCCCCATGCTGTACGCACTATTCAATACCTCCAATCCCTGCCCCTGTTGCCGTTAGAAACCAGTACTGTAGCTGCACGGTAGACAATATGTGGGGCGCCGAATGCAGTAAACATCATTGGCATTTTTGCGACCTGTCACTCAAAGGGTTCCTTATCAGTGTTTTTACTGTTAATGGTGGCATCCTGGTGACCTTGTGTTTGAGGCGGTGCACCGAGTTATGTGAGAACGTTCACTGAGTGTAGCGACTTGGAAACACCTTACTGAACGAAAATCAGGGAGTGCTTGTTTATGTTTATCGCACTCGGGGCTTGCAGCAGTGTGTTTTGTGCGAAAGAACAGGATAATTGTATCAGTACAAGCTGTGGGCGTAATTAAGCAAATTAAATGAATATTAATTGTTTTTAGCTACGACTGTGAATCAGTTGTTTGTTCGGTGGTCTTAAAAATTGGCTCTTCTTGCGATTGAAGTAGCGAGTCACTCTTGTGACCAAGGGTTTTTGTATTGGGTTGGCGCATAATTTCGTAGCGCCTTTACGTAAGTTTAATAAACACAAGGAGATACACATGACAGAGACTTTAGTCATCAATAACACTTTGCCAACGTTGGGGCAACTTTTCAATTTTGTGACTGTAAAAACCACGCCGGCCGAAGTGGCCGTGCGGTTAAAGGCGCTGCAGTCTGGAACCGCAAGACCGCTACGGCCGCAGGTTCGAATCCTGCCTCGGGCATGGATGTTTGTGATGCCCTTAGGTTAGTTAGGTTTAACTAGTTCTAAGTTCTAGGGGACTAATGACCTCAGCCGTTGAGTCCCATAGTGCTCAGAGCCATTTGAACCATTTTTGTAAAAACCACGTACTTTTTAGACGAAGAACTCATCGACCCATGTCTGGAGCGCATTTTCATCCGGAAATAAGTTTGTTGAAGGTTGTTCGACAGGGAGCGGGAAAGGTGAAAATCTGAGGGCGCAAGATCAGGTGAAGAAAGTGGATGTGGAATGACTACCAACGGACTCGTGCATCGTGTTTTTTGTCCGTCTAACAGAATAGAGGCTGGCGCTATCGTGGGGTAGCATCACTTCACACAGTTTTCCTGATCGTTGTGCTTTGATTGCGTCTGCAAAACGTGTCAGTTGTTGACAGTAAATGTCAGCAATGGTGGTCACACCTCGGGGAGGCAATTCGTTGTACATCATACCGTCGCTATGCCACCAGCCTAACGGTCTTCCTGATCGCTGTTCTTGGACTGAATTTTCAAGAGAGTCTCAATTGTTGACAGTAAATGTCAGCAGTGGTGATTACACCATGGGGATGCAATTTTAGGTACAGCACACGGTCGCTGTTCCACTAGCTTCACGCAGTCTTCCTGATCGTTGTTCTTGGACTGAATCTTCAAGAGAGTCTCAATTGTTGACAATAAATGTCAGCAGTGACGGTTACACCTCTGGGAAACAATTCGTAGTACACCACAACGTTGCTGTTCCGCCAGAAGTGAAACATTACGTTTTGTGGATGCCTGCATGTCTTTGCACGGGAGGTTGCTGCTTTGTTTTGACTCAGCCACTCCTTCCTTACATTTGCACCACGACACCATTTCTCGTCACCAGTGACAATACAGGATGGGAATGGTCGGTGTTTTTCACCAGCTAGCTGATGAACAGCAAGTATAGATGCACTTATGGCCATCCACCGATTTTTGTGATTTTGGCTTAGAGCCTGTGTTACCTACACACCTGATTTTTGAACCTTCCCCACTGCATGCAAATGTCACACAATGGTGGAATGATCACATTTCATCACATCTGCCAGTTCTCGAGTACTCTGACGAGGATCATTGTGGATTAATACGTTTAAACGATCTTCATCAAATCCCAACGTGGAGAGACACTAAACCCTGAACGTGGAGAGTCACTAATGTCAAAACGACCCACTTTAAAACGAGAAAACCATTTTCTTGCCGTGCTTTGACCAATGGCTTCAAATGGTTCAAATGGCTCTGAGCACTATGGGACTTAACATCTGAGGTCATCAGTCCCCTAAAACTTAGAACTACTTAAACCTAACTAACCTAAGGACATCACACACATCCATGCCCGAGGCAGGATTCGAGCCTCCGACCGTAGCGGTCGCGCGGTTCCAAATTGAAGCGCCGAGAAGCGCTCGGCCACTCCGGCCGGCTGACCAATGGCATTATTTATTTAGACAATAACGTGGTTAAGTTAGTAGTTTTGTTGGTAGGTGGTGTCTTACTTGTCCCCTACCGGTAGCAGAATAACACTACAGCAAGGTGTAAGTAGAAGGCTGTATCTCTCATCCTAAATAAGTTAAAGTATTACCTGGCTTCGCAGTTGCCATGTGTGATGACAGCAGAATGCTCGCCATTTTAAAATATTATATTGTTATCTGAGTGCCCATTGGAGGGCCAGATTGAATTTGTGCTTTATTTGACCTTGTTCAGTTATTGTAAAAGGATATTTTGTGTGTAATTGTTTCTGAGTGGTTTCTGTTTTGTCAACTGAAATTTTTCATGCTCTCTAATTTACTGTTAAACTGAGACTCACGTCTGCAGAACTCCAGTCAGGACGCCAATCCAACCAAATTCCAGGCTACAACTTTATGCTAGTTATCGTGACCCAACGGCTCACAGCGGTTTCAGTTACTGTCAGGAACAAGTAAACACGAGGCGCTAGCGTGGCTGAGACTTAATTGAGACATGAGGCAAATTTCGCAGTGGCGTCGCCATTGCTGATGCCAAGGGATGGCCCTGCAGCAGCTGCTGCGATTAACCGCCGGCGGAGCACATGGAAACATTTAGGTAGCTCTTATCGTGACTAGCTTCACAATGTCTTTTTAAGTACGTTATCGTCTTCGCCGAACACTCATACAGGATTACATCGAGTGCTCGGTCCCGATGCATTCTGCCCCAAGACCAGAAGGCTTGCAAATTTTGACCTCGATTCAGTAATGAGTACATATTATTTTTGCTATATCTTTTTGTCAGTTCATATGGTGCTTTATAAAGTTAATCCTGGACTTTGCCTCAGGTGTGGCACTCCAGCTCAAAACTGAGAGCTTCTTCGGTCTAAAGGAGCTTCGCTTTATTTACGACCCTTCCCAGCATGGAAATAAGGACAGTCCCATTCTTGTGAGCAGCGGTTGTCTTCGCAGGTATTCTACGTCTTGTAAGAGGCCTTATCTGTCATTCGTGTATAACACGGCCAAGCATCTGTCTAAAACCAGCTGTGTTGATCCAACCACGGCGATCACATCAATGTTTATGCTGCACAGCTTAAAGTGGACAACTTACTCCCAAGGAACACGCACCTGAAGACTAAAAATGGAACTATGTGCCTATCGTTACATGCCCTATCAGTATCACACTTGCCATTAAAAATATTCGCACTCAATTATTTCCAATATACATGGAAAGGATTCGAAAGGAGGTACTGACTTCATAGAACTGAAAGATTCATTGTGTCTAGTACTAGGCACGGTACACATTCGTGACGTTTCTACCCACACGTACTGACGTTCACTCTTATTTCGGCTTGTTACTACTTTTCTGAGGTAACCGTTGCTTATACCAACCTTCGCTAACAACTCGTTTCTAATGTTGACGAGTTCTCAATCTCATCTACGAACACTGCAACATTTAACGGATTTATCGAACTTCTCACGGCACGAGGCCATGTATCGTCCAATACGTCTGACATCCAGCCACGACTCAACACAAGTCACTGCCTTCCACGTCGCCCGTAACGGTTGGCGCCACCGAGCATCTCGATCAAAACTGGTTCATTGGCTCTGAGCACTATGGGACTTAACATCTGAGGTCATCAGTCCCCTAGAACTTAGAACTACTTAAACTTAACTAACCTAGGACATCACACACATCCATGCCCGAGGCAGGATTCGAACCTGCGACCGTAGCGGTCGGGCGGTGCCAGACTGAAGCGCCTAGAACCGCTCGGCCATAGTGGCCGGTGCTTCTCGATCACTTGCAGTTCCCCTAGAGGCAGTGTTGTTGCACTAGGCGACTGCATGCAAGGTACAGACATCCAGTACTCAAAGAGTAGCTGTATATGTAACCTTACAGTCATATCTAAATTCCGGATTTCAAGTAATATTGGAAAATGCTGTTAGAACGAAGAAATAATGTTTCATGCTCTTAAATTTTGCAACGTTCACGAAAAATCGCGAGAATCGCGCTTTATGTGTCTATGTTTGTGAAAGCAGAAATAAAGCGAAATAGCTTAAAATGCAGTGCTAGTGTACGTTATAAGTGGAAATAGTATGGAAATGTCCAGTCAGCGGCGACGAAAGGTAGATTATAACGCTTGACTAGAAAAGTTAGCCTTGAATCAGCTGCTACCTCTTTCAGATCGTATGCATTTAGCGCTGTCAATATTTCTTTTTTATTTGTTTTCTGCTTTGATCGACTCATCTCTGATGGACATAGCCAGCTGATATTGGGTGATATTTTCATTTTTCAGGTAGGGGATCGAGATTTACTCTATTTTTGAGTGTATATTACTTTCGTTTATCCTTTTGTCATTCATTTTTTGCAGTTCAGGTTGGCGGCAGTTATTGTCTTGGTATTTCCTCTGCGATTGGAGAAATCATCATTATACCAATCAAGGTAAAGAAACTCGTAATTTAAGCAGATTGTTATGTTGTTTTATAAATATTTTTGTATAGTACCTAAGACATGTTGAATTTTGCTTTCTGATCGCGAAACTTTTGTAGATTTATTTTTTTTAAGTTCTATTGTTGGTCATGGCGAATACAAGCGTAGAAAAGCGTATTAAATATCCATTTCTATTTACTATGTATGGTTTTTTAGAATTTCCTCTGTGATACTCTGGATTTCATATTCACTTGTTGGAGATGTGCTGCATTTGAGGATGGGAGGGGGTGGGGGATCTTAGAAAGTGAGTACGAGAACATCTTCCATACCTCTGGTCGAATATAAGCGTCCCGTTGTTCTGAAATTACTGTGATTTTGCGGGTCCAATCTATTAATTATGTAGGCCCCTATTGTACAAGTATCACATGTCGGATAAAACTGTTACAAGTACACAGGCTATACTGACAGTTCGCCATTGAATTACGAACCAATGACCGTGACCAAATTCCTGCAAGCTGTATATTTAATTCTGATGTCCCAAAAATTACACAGGCACCATATAGGGTCGCGTCCAGGATGAGTTCCACACATGGATAAGAATAAAAGAAGCTAATTGAAGATTTACAAAAACACATCAGTGACAGAGTGCAAAGAAAGTACAGGAAGTCGGTGCTTAATTTAAGTTATAGACATGTAGTAAAAAGTGGAAGACAAACAAGAATGAAACACTATGATGTATTTCAGGAGGATGTAATTTCTTCCTATATTGTCGTTACAAAAGAGTTCTCATATTGCTCATAATAATTGTTTAAGATTGGCATATTTAATCAATGCATTTTACTATGTTTGTATCACTTCCCGTCTGTTCAAGAGTACCCATTTGGGGAAGAATAAAGTATTATACACATAGTAACGTGTTTGTAAATACCTGAAGTAGTTTACTTTATCTAAATTATGTTAGCCGTTGCACTGACAGGCTGAATTTATATTCATTTGAGAGCCTTTTCTAACACGAATGCACCATTTAAAAATGGATCATATTGGTTATTGTAAATTGTCGATTTTGTTAATATGCAGCAACAACAGTAAAGTTATTTTAAAAGATATTGTTCGAAGGACATTTTTCGCACATCAGCATCACTCGCTTTTGCTGGAAAACGCTAACAAACTTTTTATACTGCCTTTGGTGTCAAAATACATGTTATTACTAGTTTACTATCATTATGTTCCACAGTTAATTGTCAGTTAAACCTTGCTTGGATTCTTTCTTTGAATAATATCATTTAAACTATTCATGTCACACCACCCTAAAGGGATTACAATGCCCTGACCACCACAAAGTAGTTATTAACTCTCAAATTTGATAACCAATTTCCTTCAACTTACTCTGACGGAAACATTTAGTCTCTTTTGCAAAACTGAAGACTTTCCGTTAAATTGTAAAAACCTTCACATTATTTGTGAAAATAAATTTACCCCCTTTGAGCTAGTCTATACTTTTGTTCAGCCTCATACTAACCGTGTTTACATATCAATGACAGTACCACTTCTTGAAACTAATGCTTAAATTATTCAGCAGTCATTATCTTACACTTCATAACAAATTACTATAATCCTTATTCATTAACGAATCTGGTGTACGTTTGCAAGTTGAAAGGGGTGAAGGAATCAGTCCTAAATTTGTATGTATTTATGATATCTGGCCATCTTTTTAGGATTTCTGAATCCGAAAAACTCACCGACTTCTTCCCCTTTAGATCAAAAATTAATTTCATGATCAGTAATCATACAGATTTGCTTACATTGTAGAGTGAATACAAACAGTATCTACTATTGATTCCATCATATTAACCTATGTTACAAGTGTATTACACTGAATAAAAACCAAGTGTCAATATACACTGGTGTCCAAAATGAAAGTAACAAAGCGCTATTTCCCCATTATGTGTCTAATTCACGATATAATAGTACAAAATGTCAACAGATGTCCATAAGATCGTGTTCTGCACGGGAGGTGGCATACCGGTCAACTAACAACCACGCCAACGATGACGTCAGGGCATCTGTTAAACGGGGTAGTGTTTGCTGGGTAGTCCCTCATCAACATTTGCTATTTACACAGTCACAGACGGTGCAGTATGGCACAGAGAAGACGCCTACCAGACTCTCTGCGTAGGAGGGCGTAGGAAGAATGGAAGCAGGACAATCGCAAACTGATGTGGCCCAAAGACTTAATGTGAATCGTTCTGTTGCTTCTCGGATGTGGAGACTGTTTATAGGGACCGAAACTGTTTCCCAAAGACCTGGGTAGATCCGACCATTTGTGACATCAGAAAGAGAGGACCGTTATTTCGTTGTAAGGGCTCGACGGTACCGCCTTAGTACTGCACGGAAACTGGCATCTGACCCCGCAGTATCCGCTGGACGTGTTGTATCGAAGCATACGGTTTACACAAGGCTTCGACACAGTAGCCTTTATTGTCAGAGACCTGCTGTATGTGCACCTCTGGCCCGTCTTCACAGAAGGGAACGTCTAGACTGGAGTCGTCAGCACGCCACCTGGATGGTCGGACAGTGGGCCAATGTCCTTTTCACAGATGAGTCCCGATTTGGTCTGGAAAGTGATTCTCGACCGATTCGCATCTGGAACTCGATTTCGGGACCCAAACACAGTGGAACTGGAGTCGAGAAGAATCCCTAATGGTGTGGGCAGGGATTACGTTAACCAGACGAATGCGTCTTCACGAAATTGTACTTGGGAATCGGAAAGGTTTAACTGCTGTCAGGTTTCGTGACGAGATCTTGGGACTTAATGTGTGGTTGTTGCGAGGTGCTGTGGACCCAGACTTTGTACTGATGGATGATAATTCTCGACCTTGTAGAGCACAGATGATTGATGTTTCCTCGGAAATGGAAGATATTGCACCCGTGGCGTGACCTGCTCGCTCTCCCTGTTTGAAACTCATAGAGCATATCTGGGATGCACGGGGAGACGGCATGCATCACGAAACTTCCTGGCAAATTAAAACTGTGCGCCGGACCAGGACTCAAACTCGGGACTTTTGCCTTTTGCGGGCAAGTGCTCTACCAACTGAGCTACCCAAGCACGACTCACGACCCGTCCTCACAGCTTCAATTCTGCCAGAACCTCGTCTCCTACCTTCCAAACTTCACAGAAGCTCTTCTGCACACCTTGCAGAACCAACACTCCTGGAAGAAAGGATATATAAGAAAGGATATATAAAGATATATAAGAATATATAAGAAAAGATATATCCTTTCTTCTAGGAGTGCTAGTTTTTCAAGGTGTGCAGAAGAGCTTCTGTGAAGTTTGGAAGGTAGGACACGAGGTTCTGGCAGAATTGAAACTGTGAGGACGGGTCGAGAGTCGTGCTTGGGTAGCTCAGTTGGTAGAGCACTTGCCCGCGACAGGCGAAGGTCCCGAGTTCGAGTCTCGGTCCGGCACACAGTTTTAATTTGCCAGGAAGTTTCATATCAGCGCACACTCCGCTGCAGAGTGAAAATCTCATTCTGGGATGCATCACGTCAGCTTCATCAACCACTGTCCAAGACTTGCGAGCATTTCTGCTGCAGAAACTAACGTTATTGCCTCAACATGAGATTGATGAAATCATTCACAATACGCCCCACCGTTGTCATGGCTCTATTGCTGCCACAGGTGGTCACACCCCATACTGAGCACATGAATCAGTTGTCAGAATGTGTGTACAAACCCCTTTAAGTTGGAGAAAAACGAAGAACATTTTTGTCTACCGTTATGCGTGTTGCAGTTTTTTATGTTCTGTATTCGTTACATTATTTCTACTTTACTATCACCTGTGTGCACTATTTTGTGGCAAAATAAAGGTAACCTTGGAAAATTTAATTTTGGCCGCCAGTGTAATACATCTTCAGACCTGCTTAAAAAAGTAACTATAATACTATAGATTCTTAAGAAGAGAGTACCATCATGATCATCTTTACCATGGCGGAATAGTGAGAAATCTCATTTTTAATCCATGTAAATAAAAGTGTCAGTTATCACTCTAATATTTTTCAAACTAGAATCAAATTATCACTCTACAGCGAAGTGTGCGCTGATATGAAAATTCCTGGCAGATTAAAACTGTGTGCCGGACCGAGACACGAACTCGGGACTTTTGCCTTTCGCGGGCAAGTGCTCTACCGACTGCGCTACCCAAGCACAACTCACGACCCCTACTAACAGCTTAAATGCTGCCAGTACCTCGTCTCCTACCTTCCAAACTCCACAGAAGCTCTTCTGCGAACCTTGCAGTACTAGCAGTCCTGGAAGAAAGGATATTGCGGAGACATGGCTTAGACACAGCCTGGGGAATGTTTCTAGAATGAAATTATTAGTCTACAGCGGAGTGCCATGTCTCCGCAATATCCTTTCTTCCAGGAGTGCTAGTTCTGCAAGGTTCGCAGGAGAGCTTCTGTGAAGTTTGGAAGGTAGGAGACGAGGTACTGGGGGAATTAAAGCTGTGAGGACGGGTCGTGAGTCGTGCTCGCGTAGCTCGCAGTCTGCTTTCCGCAGCGCTGCGGCGAGGACGACTTGTTTACGTCCCTTCCGCGCGGTCGCGAGTGCCCGTAGTTGTTTACTACTGCGTTGTCACTAGTTTAGAGTCCATCACTACCGACGCAACATGGCACAATCATACAGACAAACCACCATCAAGATCAGTTTTCAACCGGATCATGCACGACTGCGAGCTTTTGAAGTGGAACGTTTTCTACATGACGACGTTAAAATTGAACCGCGGGACATAATTGGTATCCATCTCTCTATAACGAGCAGTGTTGTCTACGTCAAGTTAGTAAGTGACGACGTGTGCAACAGAATCGTGCGCGCACATGCGAACGATCTTAAATTCAAACATTCTGTTGGTCGTATTGGGGTGGTCTCTATCGATCACGCGGGGCTTGGCTTCCGTACGTTACGCGTCTTCGAACTCCCTTTTCGAAGTACCACCGGACGTAGTCCCCGCGGCTTTCCAGCCTTACGGCAGAGTGGTCAGCCATATGGCCGAAAACGGGGTACGACAGATCAAAATTGGACTGGCCAAACATGTACCATCATATATTGTCATCGGCGGATGTAGGGCGATCATTATGTACGACGGTCAGCCACGCACTTGCTCTGGTTGTGGCCAAGAAGGGCACGTCCGGTCGGATTGTCTCCGACGGCGGCTTACTCAAATCTCGACAGATGAATCTATGACTCCTTCTACGGTGATGACCTTTCCTCTCCATTACGCCGAGGTTGCACGGGCAGCAACCCTTTCCGATGCTGACCACATTAGCCTTATAGCCGCCTCCGATAGCGAGACCATGATGGATTCTTCAGTACCGGATCCTGCCTCTACAGCGGCGCCCCCACCTGAAGATAATCACCGGCCGACCTTGCAAGAAGGCATGGATACCAGGGTGGACATTGACCCACGGGTTGTGCTGACAGCGGCCTTTCTTCCAGACGCCGGAGTAGTTGAAGAAATCCCCCCACATTCGGATACTGAAACACACGTCCGTAAACAGCGTTCCCCGCGGAAACACAAGAGACGGCGGCGTGCTCCATCGGACGAGTGTTTGCAGCGATCGTCTGACATGGACTGTGGACACTCCGACGACGGTACCGGCGGTACAGAGGCCGCAGTAACATCCCACCCAACAGATCGCCATGGTGACGGCTTCAGTGCGTCCGACCCCACAAAACAGCAGGATCACAAGCACACAGCCGCTGCCGATTCCCAGCTAGTAGAGCTGATGGAGCCAGCGCCGAGTGCTGCAGCAGCCACAAACAGCCACCAACAGCCACCAACAGCCGATGGTATTTCGTGGCGACTGGACGGACGACAGTGGGGAGAATTCCTTGCCCATTGTGTCGGACGACACGCAGGGGAATTTACCCCACCAGTGTTGATCCTTTCCCGCCATCAGATACAGTGACGAGACAGCCTTACAAGGGTACTGATGGCCAACACGGGCGCTATGGATAGACCTCAAACTTATCGCGTTGCGACTATAAACATCAACACTATACGGACGCGTGCTAAGTTATCCTTGCTTCAGGATATGTTGAATTCTGCTTCCATCGATATAGCCCTTCTCCAGGAAGTGTACGTTGATGACTTTCCAGGCATGTACGGTTACGATGCTTGCGTCTCTCCAGCTTCCCCCACAGGCAGCGGTGTCGCTGTACTTCTTCGGGAAGCGATAGTGGCGGACGATATCCTCTTTCTGCCTGGAACAAGAGGACTGGCACTCACAGTACTAGGTGTCCGCCTTATCTATATCTACGCACTTTCCGGGACTGACAAGGGTAGTGAACGTTCACGATTCTTTGCGGAAGACGTCACCCTGCTCTTCCAAGGCCGCCACGACCATCTGGTGTTTGGAGGTGACTACAATTGCGTACTGGCGCCCAGAGACCAACTCCCACGACATAACCCGTGCCCGGAACTCGAGACGCTAATTCGAGACCTGCAGATGGTGGACACTTGGGAACATCTTCACGGCCACCGACCGGGATTCGATCACTTCACGAGTCATTCTTCCAGTCGCATCGACCGGATTTATGTCTCACGTTCGCTCGCCGCTGGAACACAAGATGCGGAACTGTGGCCTTCAGCTTTCTCGGACCACTCTGCTTACATTTGTGCCGTCACCCTGAGGCGGCAACAAGTGTGGAGAAGCCGCAGCCCGTGGAAATTAAACATCGCTCTCCTGTCGTACCCGAATTGCCGCCAAGCCGTTGAGGATACGTGGCATTGGTGTGAAAATCGCCTCCGTGCGTATCCCACAACGATCCGCTGGTGGTTGGGCTGCGCCAAACCGGCACTGAGGCGAACTTTGATAACCTACGGTCGCGACCACGCTGCTTGGCGTAGACATACACTCGACTTTTACTTCATGGTACTGCGCGACTGCGATGCTATGGCACCGTCTCCGGAACGACAAACGGCGATCCACCGTGCTAAGGCTCAGATCATCGCAAATATGCGGCGCCACCTAGAGGGGGCGGTCATCCGCTTGAGGACGCAGGAACGGATACCGAGCGAACGCACGTCGATGTTGCACGTACTTCATGAACGTAAACGACGCCAAAGAGCGCTGATACGCTTCATCGACACGGAGGACGGTCGCCGCCTCACCACACAACAAGACATAAACACAGCGTTCTACGACCATTATTCCCAGCTCTATTCCGCTCAGACCCCTGATTCGACAGCACTGGAGGACGTCTCTCAGACAATTTACGGCACCGCCACCCCGGCAATGGAAGCGGCCTTGATGGAAGAAATTACGGAAGAAGAAGTGATCGACGCCATTAAAAAAGGAGCTGTCAACAAGTCTCCGGGTCCTGATGGCCTCCTCTTGGAATTTTACCGGACTTTTCAATATTTATTAGCCACCCGATGGACGGACATCTGTCGCCAACAACTATCCCCAGAAGTGCCGCCCCCTGCGGCCCTTGTGGAAGGGATGATTATTCCTATTCACAAACCGTCCGGTGGCTCACGGCTGCAGAACTATCGCCCGTTGACGCTATTGAACTGCGACTTTAAGATCTTTCCTCGACTCTTAGCGGCGCGGATACACCAGACCTTACGAAACGTTATCTCACGCGATCAAACGTCATTAGGAGGCGACAATAATATTCAAACAACACTCAGTGAATATCGTGACTTGATCTCACTGGCGAGGGCATGTCGTCTGAAGGGTGCACTGGCGGCAATCGATTTCAGTCAAGCTTTCGACCGAGTGGACCACGACTACTTGGAAGCGGTCCTCCAACATATGCGGTACCCACAGCCATTCGTCACTGTCGTCATGCGACTACTCCGTGGCGCGACATCCAAGGTGATCGTCAACGGCCGACCTACGCAGCCCCTCACCATTTCTCGATCGATACGCCAAAGCTGCCCTCTGTGACTTTACTTTACGCTGTGGCCATGGAACCACTCCGCCGCGCGGGATTAGCCGAGCGGTCTAAGGCGCTGCAGTCATACACTGTGCGGCTGGTCCCGGCGGAGGTACGAGTCCTCCCTCGGGCGTGGATGTGTGTGTTTGTCCTTAGGATAATTTAGGTTAAGTAGTGTGTACGCTTAGGGACTGATGGCCTTAGCAGTTAAGTCCCATAAGATTTCACACACATTTGAACATTTTAACATTTGAACCACTCCTATGCGGCCTGCGCCAACGACTAACGGGTATGACGTTACGAGGCCACACTTTCCGATGTAAAGGGTACACTGACGACCAGGTGATTGTCATCCGCAACGGCGAAGACACCGCTAGCGCACTGAATTGGATAGCGACATATATCATGGCCACTGGTAGTCGTATCAACGCCGCAAAGTCGGTGGCGATGAACATCGGGGTCGGATTGTCTGAGAACAGTGTCACCCCCTTACAGCTCAGAGATACTTTGAAATGACTCGGCATTAGTTTTACAGACGATATACGACGAACCGCTGCTCACAACTTTCGACGGCTATCACGAAATGTTCGGACTGCGATTACCAACAACCGCCTACGAGCCCTGGACATCGTCCAACGGACCCAGTATGTCAACACACGTTTAGCGTCACGTGTTCCGCACATCGCCCAGATATTACCTATACCGGTGGTGTTAGCTCGCCGTATACTTGCGGCTTTTGGGCCCTTCGTGTGTTCAGGAATGTTTTTCAAGGTCAAATATGAGACTCTCACCCATCCCCCGGATCGGGGAGGGCTTAGCCTTTATCACGTTCATGACAGAGCGGTCGCCCTATTTGTGAGCACATTGGTCAAATTATGGCACCGCCGTCCGGACAGTCTGACGAGTTTGTTAATAGAAGAACTATCACCGCCCTCCCTGTTGCCACCTGTGTCGATACACCACGTCCCCTCCTCGCTCTTCTACATCGGTTTCTTTTACCTCGAACTCAGTTACGTTCGATTTGTCGACTTGCCTTACTAGCGACTCAACTGGCGACGGCAAAGACGGTTTATCGGGTCCTGAAACGTGGACGACCCGATAACGTCGTGGAGAGGAAGCACCCGAACGTCAACTGGCGGGTAGTGTGGAGGACAATTCACCACGTAACACTGGACGCTGACGTCACGGCGATCTGGTATATCACTGTCGACGGTAAGCAGGTGACCAGATCAAGGCTACATGCGATACATATGGTAGACTCACCCACGTGCACGAGCTATGGCGTTCAAGACAACGATGAACACCGTCTTAGCTGTGGCGAGTCTACGGCGGTGTGGCACTTGGTGAGGCAAATGTCAGCATACTTCCTTCGAGTAACGCCGAATCATATCGACCCAAGGCTATCTTATTCCCGGATGAGACTTATTACCCACGCACGAAAACTAATGCCATACGTAGCTTCGTGGACATGCAGTGCATTATTTGTTTCGAGACGGCACTAAGGACACTTTAGACTTTTGGAACTATCTACAGGAATGACATTGCAAGATCCTCCGTAACCCAAAGTATCGACAATATTTTTACAATTATTTGTGGAGTGCGTTCCACGAGCCTCCACGTAGCTGGAACATCACGGGTAAGAGAAGCTAAAATTACAAGACGATGATAGAACACTACACGATACAACGTGGGATCTACCTTGGTCATTACGAGAAGTCATACCTGGATGATAAAGCAGATGGAGAGTTTCGTCGTGAACCCTCGCACTCTATAGCTTATAGCAGTATTTGCCCCATTTCCTCTTTTTGTCCCCGGAGCGAAAAGGTCTTCGCAGTTTTTGTTTCCCATCCGGTGCAAAATATAGCACCGGTTAATGGTGGTATGGATTCAACCCCTAGGTTTTGTTTCATGGCTTCCTTAACCCCACACTTTGCTCTCTTTCTTTATGCCTTTTGCTGCAACTATAAGCATGTTTTTAGTTATGTGTGTCCCCAACTCGACGCAACGAGTGTACTTACTAGTTTTCAGTTACTTACTATTAAAAAATACAAGAAATAAAAAAATTTAAAAATAAAAAAACATTCACAATAATACAACTGCAAAAAATGGTTCAAATGGCTCTGAGCACTATGGGAGTTAACATCTGAGGTCATCAGTCCCCTAGACTTAGAACTACTTAAACCTAACTAACCTAAAGACATCACACACATCCACGCCCGAGGCAGGATTCAAACCTGCGACCTTAGCGGTCGCGCGGTAGCAGACTGAAGCGCCTAGAACCGCTCGGCCACACCGGCCGGCCAAGTGTCTTTCTAGAAAACAACGAAAAAATGAATGAGTTCGATGAATTGTCTTTAAAAGGATGACAGTGTCACATAGACTGAGTCTTCAACGATAAAAATTACCACATACTGATCTCAAATAAGAAATATGTACCTAGAAATCATTCAGATAATGAACAGTATTATCCTGACTTACGTTTTTATGTACATTAGGTCATGAAATTTATGCAAACTCTCTAATGATGTGATAGAGATTCACATGGATCAAGATGAAGCTTTGACATTGACGCAAAGACGCTACCAGGTATTTTGGATTAAAGAGTATTTATGTCTTCACTACTGAGGTGTCGTTGTGTATGCTTTATCTTTGGTTTTACAAGAGATTGCCTTCGTGTAGTCTCTGTCCTGCATTAACTTACACACCACTTATATTTTCCTACCTCAGTCTGCATTCGCTTCTTTAATCTTTGTAAGTCCCTTTGCTGTACATATCCCAGAAGATTTTAAAATTGGCCTACTCTCTTCAATTTTCCAAATCTCATTGCCAGGTGCCTTCTTTTATTGGACAAATATTTTGTACACACTGTCATAAAAGATTTTGAGCTTTGTCTTTTTCATAATAAGACGAATTTTATTATACTCATATATGTAGCTCGCTAGTTTTAGTCTGATTGTAAGCATTATATTAAATCATATTTGCTTATTATTGAAAAACCTGTGACTCTTTTTACAGCCTAGATGTACACGCGTATCATGGGTCCGTGAAACTCTGAAAACATTGAGATAAAGATAAATTTCCTAAGGTCTTCCACATTCAGCGGCGGAGGAAAATCGCGCGTCACACCTCACGTGTATTCAACGACCGAACACATGGAGGCTTCATTGCTAATCAACGAACCTAAGCCGACAGGACCTCCATCAGCGCTACAGAAGCCGCGGAAAACGCCTGTGTCTACTCATGGAACACGTGGACCAGACTCTGACCAGAGTTCGAAGCTTTGCAGTCGACACAGGCAGCTGTGGTCCTCATTCCTCGAGTCGCTTGGGCGGGAGCGACAGAGTCCGCCGATGACGCCTGCTTGCCCACCGCCGCCTGTTGCAGTCAAGCGGGTATGCAGAGCATATTTACGCGGCGCGCACCATCTAAGCTCAAGCTTGTGTGTCTTTATTCTTAAATTGTGGATGTTGCACGCTTGAGATAAATCAGATATTATAAATGCTGAAAAGAACGGGACGACAGTATAGAGACAGTTACCTCAAGGTATCCTGCACTCCGCAGCAAAGTTTACTCTCTACTGAAACTTCCTGGCACATTAAAACTCTTTGTTGGTCTAACACACAGTTTTATTTTTCCAGGAAGTTACAGATATAGTATGCGTAAACGAAGATGTAGTTAGAGGGAATGAATGGCGAAATCTTATTTTTTGTGACGCGATCAGATTCTGCCATAGCTTCAGAGATAGTTACTTGTGAATACAGCGCCGATAACTAGACGCTGACTACCTTAATGTGTCAGGCAGCTTCATAGAGAACCAACTGAAGACATCATACTTCGGGCTGCTAGAGCCAATGCTGGTTGTACTCTTCTGATTTTTGCCGAGGGCAGAAAATCACCCAACCTAATCTGCTGGTGTTTCTCCAAGCTCCAGGAGACGTGCTGCCCACTCAGGAACTTGTTTACTCATGTTATGACACATGCCCTGTCATCCTGTCCTTTCTTCTAGCCAGTGTTTTCCTCATATTTCTTTCGTCCTCGATCCTGCGCAGAAACTCCTCGTTTCTTATGATCCAACTCAATTTTCATCATCTTTATGTAACACCGTATCTCAAACACTTCGATTCTCTTCTCTTCTGGCTTCTCCACAATCCATGATTAACTTCAGTACAATGCTGAGCTCAAGACGTACATTCTCTGAAATTTCTTCCTTAACTTCAAGCCTAGGTTTGACACTAGTCTTCCTTTAGCGAGGAACACCCCCTTTGCTTGACCCAGTCTACTCCTGATATCCTTCTTGCTTCTTCCGCCATGGGTTTCCTTTGCTCGCAAGGGTACAAAATTCCTTCACTTTGCCTAGCACTTGTTCGTTTGTTCCTTGTTAAAGTTACCACCAATATAATTTCTGTTACCTTTCATTACTTTCTTCTGCCTTTGGTTATTCTTTGTCCTTTTTCTGTACTCATTAGATTGTTCATTACATTCAACAGGTTTTATAATTCGTCATTATCACTCAGGATAGCAGTGTCATACAGTGCCATAAGGGAATCTTATCACTGATACAATTTTATCCTGAATTTTCGTTCAATTAATGAGTCTTTCTTTCATTTCCATCATTGCTTCTTCAGCATACTGGTTGAACAATATGGGAGGAAGACTGCGTTCCTGCCCTTGATTCTGGTACACATTGTACATATTTCCATTTTCCTGAAGATTTCAAATACCTTTTCCACTTTAATGTGCCCATATAATTTTCTTAGGCAGCCTACGTACCTTAGAGGTTAGCGCTGCTGAATATCAAGTGGAGGACCCAGTTTCAGTACCCGGCGCTGCCAAGGATTGCTTTCTTGGTGAGAGGACTGGGACGGAGTGCATTTAGAAGGGAATGGTCGAATGCGACAAGTCGAAAAAATGCCCAGAATTTTTTTCTACAGGTAGAATACAACGAAAGAAAGGCCCTGTCAAAATTTTAGCTGCTAAAACGCACTGCTTGTGCTTTTTATTAAAAAAAATATTGAAAATTGCCAAATTCGTAGATCGCCAGGCGGTTGGAGAATTGTACACCCCTACCGGAGTTGTAGCAGACTACGCATGCACAGCATAGCAAGAGCATATATTTGGTTGACGGCGCTTCGGTAAACAGATGACACGACTCGGTACGAGCGTAATTTGTAAAGCGAATTTTTGTTTTCGTTCATAGTTTCTGTTCAATCAAATCTGCAACTCATTTAATATCCATAATAATTACCAGTTGCTTTTGCAGTAGTCTAAGCGTTAGCAATAGAGACAACACTGAACCAATATTCATTGTGTTTAACCCTTAACGTTAAGCAGTGTGCAAACCCGATTTTGCTTCAGAAAATCTGACCGTGAACTGTTACAAATGGCAGAAAATCTTACACAAAGTATTAAACATGCGCAAAAATGAAATTCGCAAAACTGTGAGAGAAAAATTATCCGAAACGTTTACTATATAGGGTGGCCACGAAGTCTCATTACCCCTATTAATAAACAACGTAAACTTGAATAAATAACAATAAATAACAAGAACAACCGTACTTGAGACCATGCAGAGCTGCTCGTAAGATGCAATGCACCGTTGCCGATGGAGATCTACGAGACTGGTCTATCCGAAACGCAAATGAGATGAACACTGCTGATTTCAAGTCTTTTTCTAACTGATTGAGCAGATCAAAAAATCATACGGTATAGTAATTCGTAAAACAATGAAGTTTTCTTCAAGTAAATGTGTAGAGGAGATGCCATTAGTTCATGTATCATGTGAAGATGAATCGTGCTATTATACCTACATTTGCTGTGTCTAACGCTGATGAGTCAGGTCTCATGAAAGAACTACGAGGAAACCGCACTTCATCATGTTGAGGCGAAAAAAGACAGTCTGCTGTACAATCGGTTAATGCTATGACACATTATATACGTCAATGACAGTGATAAGTGTGAGTGGATTACTGTTGCCGCTGCTTTATATTTGTCTTCAGGGACCTCAGGGCATATTGTGACCAAAAACAAAAAAAAGGACTGTTTAGTGTCAAAAACCATATTACCGATCTGTCAAATCTGGAAAAGTAGGAAAGAAAATTTTTTAATGTTTCATTCAACACGATTTCGAACGAGCTACAGAAATTAATTCATGCTTTGTTGGACTCTTGGTTCAAAAATGGTTCAAATGGCTCTGAGCACTATGGGACTTCTGAGGTCATCAGTCCCCTAGAACCTAGAACTACTTAAACCTAACTAATCTAAGGACATCACACACATCCATGCCCGAGGCAGGATTCGAACCAGCTACCGTAGCGGTCGCGCGGTTCCAAACTGAAGCGCCTAGAACCGCTCGGCCACCCTGGCCGGCTGAACTTCAACAGTACAAAGAAAAAATACTTACAGTGCGTCTTAGCAACTGAAATTCTGACAGTGCGTTTCTTTCGTTGCATTCTTCGTGCATAAAAAAACGTCAGGGAATCTGCCAGGAAGTTTGATTCTGGAAGAACTGCTTGACGGAGTAGTTGCGCCTCCAGGTTACGAAAACTGACAACGGCCAGGAGAGCTGTGTGCTGACGTCACACCCCTCCACACCGCATCCAGTGACACCTTTGGCACAGGATGACAAGGCGGTCGCAGTTCACAAAAAAATCTTTTTCTAGGTCTATAAATCTTGTGACAAGTGTCGGTTTATCATCAGATTTTTGTCCATTATCAATCGTCACGTCAGACAGCCTCTATGGTGTCTTTACCACCCCCAAAAGATAGACTAACTGTGATCATATCCTCAGTTTTACGACTATTCTTTTCTGTAATATCTTAGGACTGAAATAAACAGGAAGAAATGGTCGTCGGAAAGACTGACAGCATACAGAAAAGTCAAAACAACGTTCGATGAAATTAAAAGCAAGGGAGGTAACATTAAGATCGCAATGGGTATTCCACTGCTAAGTGCAGAGGAGACAGCGGATGGGTGGAAAGAGTACATTGAAGGATTGAAGGCCTCTATGAGGAGGGGGGACTTATCTCATGACGAGGTACAAGAGATTACGGTCGATAGGAAGAGGTAGGGGATCTAGGATTACAGTCAGAATTTAAAAGAGCTCTGGAAGATTTGAGGTCAAATACTGCAGAAGGGATATATAACATTCTGTCGAAATATTTAAAATCATTAGGGGAAGTGCCAAGCAAACGAATATTCAAGCTGAGATGAAGATCCTACAGGGTTGGTGACGTACCATCTGACTTTAGAAAATATATCATCCACACAATTCCGAAGACAGCAAGGACAGATATGTGCGAGAACCATCGCCCAACCAGCTTAACAGCTCATGCAGCCAAGCTGCTAACAAGATTAATATAATCAAGGATAGAACATTAAGTTGAGAAACTGTTAGATGACGATCAGTTCGGCATTCGGAAAGGCAGAGGCGCCAGAGAGGCGGTTCTGGCGTGGCGTTTGAGAGTGGAAGCAAGACTGAAGAAAAAACGAGACACATTCATAGGATTTGTCGACCTAGAAAAAGCATTCGACAGTGTAAAATTGTGTAAGAGGTTAAAAATTCTAAGAAAAATAGGGGCAAGCTTTAGGGAAAGACGGGTAATATACAATATGTACAGGAACCAAGGGGACAATAAGAGTAACAATAATGTCGTGCGACTAGGGCCTCCCGTCGGGTAGACCGTTCGCCGGGTGCAAGTGTTTCGATTTGACGCCACGTCGGCGACTTGCGCGTCGATGGGGATGAAATGATGATGATTAGGACAACACAACACCCAGTCCCGGAGCGGAGAAAATCTCCGACTCGGCCGGGAATCGAACCCGGGCCCTTAGGATTGACATTCTGTCACGCTGACCACATTTTTTTTTTTTAAATCTCATTTTGTTCGTTTTCGTTCGTTGTATCTGTTCGGGGCGGACGTCGCAAGACATCCGTTTCACTTCGTCGTTGATCCAATAACTCAGTTTTTTTATTATAGAGGGCAGCAAACCCTCTGACCGAACACGCTGAGCTACCGTGCCGGCACCACTCAGCTATCGGGGGCGGACACAATAAGAGTGGAAGACCAAGAACGAAGTGTTCGGATTAAAAAGCGTGCAAGAGAGGGATGCATTCTTTCGCCCTGCTGTTCAGTTGAAGAAGCAATGACGGAAATAAAAGAAAGATTCAAGAGAAGGATTAATATTCAGGCGGAAAGAATATCACCGATAAGATTCGCTGAAGAGTTGGCTATCCTCTGTGACAATGAAGAAGATATTACAAGATATGTTGAATTAAATTAACGGTCTAATGAGTAAAGGATGTAGGACGAGAGTAAACCGGAAAAATACAAAAGTAGTGATAAGTAGCAGAAATGAGGATAGCAGGAAACTGAACATCAAAATTGGGATCATGAGGTAAGCCAAGTTAAGGAATTCTATTACCTTCGAAGCAAGATATACCACGACGGACGAAGCAAGGAGGACACAAAAAGCTGACAAGCACAGGCGAAGGTGGCATTCCTGACCAAGAGAAGCTTATTGATGTCAAATGTAGGACTTAATTTCAGGAAGAAAGTTGTTAGAACGTGTTTCTGGAGCACAGTATTGTATTGTTGCGAATAATGGACAATGAGAAAAGAAGGGAATCGAAGTGTTTGAGATATGTTACAGAAGAAATATGAAAATTAGGTGGACTGATAAGGTAAAGCATGAGGAGGTTCTCCACATAACAGGCAAACACAGACAAGAAGAAGGGCCACGGTGATAGGACACGTGTTGAGACACCAGGGAAAAACCACCATGGTGCTAGAGGGAGCTGTAAGGGGCAAAAGCTGTAGGGAAAGACAGAGACTGGCATACATCCAGCGAATAATTGAGGACTTACGATGCCAGTGCTACTGTGAGACGAGGAGGTTGGCACACGAGATGAATTCATGATGGGGTGTGTCGATCTTGTCGGAAGATTTACGACCAAAAAGCAAAAGATCATGATATTTCATGGGCCCTCACCGTGATTACTCCGCAAGGTCTCATTGCTGATAAAGATTATGTAATGATTTTGGATGATTACCTTCGTCCCATAGTATCATGTTTGTTACACAATGTTGTTGCGTCCTTCTAAACAGACATGGTCCCTGTTCACACAGGTCGCATCGCCCAGGACGGTTTTTTTTGAGCGCGAGGATGAATTATCGAATCTCCCCTGGCCCCCACAGTCACTAGATCTCAATATTATTGTGTGTTTGTAGCCTACTTTGGAGAGAAGGATTCGTGACCGCTTTCCCTCCTCAATGATCATTACCTCAACGTGGCAGTATTTTACAGAAAGAATGGTGTGAGATCTCACTGAAAACCATACATGACCATTATTTATCCATTCCGAGACGATTGGAAGTTGTTCTGAGTGCCAATGGGTTTCCTACACTTTATTAGGGATGGTATTATGTTGTGTTTTCGGTGTTTTCATGTTTCTGTGCACCATCCATATGTTGCTGTATAGTTTTGTTTCCTTGAATATTTTTGAATTTACAGTTTTCGTCGATTAGTTGAGTGATTTATTCTATTTCCCATGGTTTCGTCTCAGTTTGTTGCCCCTGCATGTGTCTGTTTGACTTACGTTATTACCCTTTTAGGGAGATCCATTCCTCTTCATCTGAACTACCTGCACAGGTATTCATAACAGTTGTACGTAAGACCTCGTAGAACTTCAAACGGACACAATTATCTCATACTTTTCACTAGCTTAACGCCCGCTGCTTCACTGGTGTTGTCTGTATTGTCTGCACAGATCATTTTTTGTTTTCCTTTACTCGAATTTTTATGTTGTTCGGAAATTACATCATCTTCTAACATTGCTACCCAAATTAAGGCCATAGTAGCATGGTCTTTTCCGAATGTACTTCTGACGAAAAAAGCAATTCTGGTGGCAAGAGTCGGAGGTCTTTGTTAATCCTACTCCACAGAAACTTTCATCCCGTCATCATTCATCATCAATTTTTTTTAGAATTCAAATACATATTTTCATAGATTTAGCTTTAAAATGATTAATACACTCACGGAAAAAAAAACACAACACAAAAAGTAATTAATTAATGTAGAGTAATAAAATTTCGGGAATACGTTTGTCTAGGTAACATATTTAAGTGATTAACATTATGAGTATCTTAGAAGAAAGATTAAGGAAAGGCAAACCTACGTTTCTAGCATTTGTAGACTTAGAGAAAGCTTTTGACAATGTTGACTGGAATACTCTCTTTCAAATTCTAAAGGTGGCAGGGGTAAAATACAGGGAGCGAAAGGCTATTTACAATTTGTACAGAAACCAGATGGCAGTTATAAGAGTCGAGGGACATGAAAGGGAAGCAGTGGTTGGGAAGGGAGTAAGACAGGGTTGTAGCCTGTCCCCGATGTTGTTCAATCTGTATATTGAGCAAGCAGTAAAGGAAACAAAAGAAAAATTCGGAGTGGGTATTAAAATTCATGGAGAAGAAATAAAAACTTTCAGGTTCGCCGATGACATTGTAATTCTGTCAGAGACAGCAAAGGACTTGGAAGAGCAGTTGAATGGAATGGACAGTGTCTTGAAAGGAGGATATAAGATGAACATCAACAAAAGCAAAACAGGGATAATGGAATGTACTCTAATTAAGTCGGGTGATGCTGAGGGAATTAGATTAGGAAATGAGGCACTTAAAGTAGTAAAGGAGTTTTGCTATTTGGGGAGCAAAATAACTGATGATGGTCGAAGTAGAGAGGATATAAAATGTAGGCTGGCAATGGCAAGGAAAGCGTTTCTGAAGAAGAGAAATTTGTTAACATCCAGTATTGATTTAAGTGTCAGGAAGTCATTTCTGAAAGTATTCGTATGGAGTGTAGCCATGTATGGAAGTGAAACATGGACGATAAATAGTTTGGACAAGAAGAGAATAGAAGCTTTCGAAATGTGGTGCTACAGAAGAATGCTGAAGATTAGATGGGTAGATCACATAACTAATGAGGAAGTATTGAATAGGATTGGGGAGAAGAGAAGTTTGTGGCACAACTTGACCAGAAGAAGGGATCGGTTGGTAGGACATGTTCTGAGGCATCAAGGGATCACCAATTTAGTATTGGAGGGCAGCGTGGAGGGTAAAAATCGTAGGGGGAGACCAAGAGATGAATACACTAAGCAGATTCAGAAGGATGTAGGTTGCAGTAGGTATTGGGAGATGAAAAAGCTTGCACAGGATAGAGTAGCATGGAGAGCTGCATCAAACCAGTCTCAGGACTGAAGACCACAACAACAACAACAACAACATTATGAGATCACACGTTGATGTAAGCCATCGCAAATGTGATACGCTGGTACGTTAATAACCGCTTTAAGCGCCAGAATGTTGAATGCAAACATGTAAACGTGCATGCATTGAGTTGTATAGGCGTCGAGCGTCAGTTTTTGGGATGGAGTTCTATGCCTGTTGCACTTGTTCGATCAATACAGGGACGGTTAATGCTTTTTGTGAATGACACTGGAGTTGTCGTCCAATGATGTCCCATATACACTCCATTGGAGACAGATCTGGTGGTCGAGGATCCGATGATAGAGCAGGCAAAGACAACATGTCGATGCTCTGTAGATCAGCTTGAATTACAACGGCGGTATCTGGGCGAGCGTTATCCAGTATGAAAACACCCTCTAGAATGTTGTTCATGAATGGCAACACGAGATTAACGTACAAATTTGCGATCAGAGTCTGTGGGATAACTACGAGAGTGCTCCTGCTGCCATCCGAAATCACACATCAGACCATAACTCCATCCAGAGTGTCTAGAACGCAAACAGGATCCTTGCAGGCCCTCAACTATCCTCCTTCTAACCAACAGACAGCAATTACTGGCACTGATGAAGTAACCGATTATTAACAGTTCGATGTGCCACTGTGGTGCCAAATACTGCTCAAATTACTACTGTAGATGCAGTAAGATGCGGCAGATACCCACGCCGACACGATGTCTTCGCTCTCGGAAGTGCCACGTGGCCTTCCGGAGTCCGGTCTTCTTGCGTCCACCGTACATTCTCGTGACCACCGCTGCCAACAGTCATATACAATGGCTACGTTCCTGCCAAGTCTTTCTGCAATATTGCAAAAGGAACATCCAGCTCTATTACATGACTTCGTTCAAACATAGTGAGATGTTAATAATCGCATCTTTGTCGCTTTAAAGACATTTTTGTCTAACATGAACTCATTTTCAAATATAGAATTACGCCTACCAACTTTCGCTTATGTGGTACAAGTTCTTGTTGGTGTTGCAATTCTTTTTCCATCAGTTTATAAGGAAATATTTTCATAAAAATTGTCATCCCCTGTTGCCCCCATTAGGGGCTGAATTTCCAAAAAGAAAAAAAGAACTGAATCACGTATTTTTTATTACTGACAGAGAAACCAAATACCAGTTTTTGTACTTATAGCATCGAAATTTCCTTAGTGGTGACATATTTTAAAAAATCCTCTTATCCGCTATTTCATCCCCTTGGGGCGGACTTCGAACAGCCACAAGTACTAAACGATGCTTGCAGTTCAAGACCAACACTCTCTCCAGATTTCAAGTTCTGTTCTTAGAGATTTGGGCTGGGAGGTGATGAGTCATTCAGTCAGTCAGGACATTGTCTTTTAAATATAGAAATTACTTCATTATCTCATTTCCTTAGACAGTGCTTCTTCTTGATGATTCTCTGGAATTTAGGCTATTCGTCATTACTAAACTGTGGTCTTATTCTTTATCTACTCCTGCCTTATAGTCCGTTAACTGATTTAGGAATCTCAGTCTCTTCATTATGTGATCCAGCTGGTATCCTTCCGTAGCTGGTGGGAATTTCCAAGTATACTTCCTTGTCTTGTAGTTCTCATAAAGTTTTGTTGCTAACGCCAGCTGAAATTTATTGCTAAACTCGATGAGGAACGAAGAGATTCCTGGCCCATCACGGGTAGCTCCAAATACTCTTTCCACGCCTCGGAGAAGGGCTAGGGGTAGTACTTCACGAGGTGCTGCTAGAAAAGTATTTAATAATCTCGCTGAATGTTGAGAGCAGGAGAGCGGAAATAAAGACTTGTTCCAACTTTTCTCTAACTAGGTGAGACGAACCAGTGATGCACACAAGGACATGCTTCAACTCTGTGGGAAGAATTCGGAATTTTGGTTATGGCCTTCCTAAATAGGGTCCAATCTCGAGGACCCTCATTTACATATAATACATCCTTAACTTATTTTCACTGACAGGGACCTCTTTCAGAATGGAGTCGAGCCCCAGGAGTCCTTATAGGCCTCTTGGGGAATCACTGGTCTAGAGGTTCACTATATTGTCTGATGCAAACCTGGCTGTCTATGGAATGTGTATAGCTTTAATTTTGTCGCTCAGTTCATACATGTTCTTTATCGAGAAGTTGGTTTCAGAGTTGTAATGGGTATTGAGAAGAGCTACCAGTTTGTTATTCAATCTATATAAATGGCTTTCCCTAAAACGTAACCGTGGGCAGGATGAGGCTACTTTATTTATGCATTTTAGATTGTGACCAGAGTTGTGGTGCAGCTGAGTTCATAGAGATGCGGTCGTGCAGCCACTTGCTTCCCTTTTAATCAGAAGAAAGTTAGAATTATGAAGTGTTTTTTTTATTATTTTGGCCTGGAACTTAGATGCTGAATCAAAAATTTAGTTCAGTTTTGTTATTACTATTGAAAAATTCCACAGTCGTGTCGACGTAGTCATATTGATACATCCTGATTGCTGTTTAACAGAAAATCTATTTCCATAATACTTTTTGTTTCTTTAAATTAGTTAGTTATTGCTCAGTCAATGAGTAATGCATTTCCTATAACACTATAACTTGAGAATTTTCTGTCGTAACACCTATATAGATATTGAAACTTCTCTCATAGACCCATTTATTGATACTATTTTCTCTATGTAAATCGGCATCTCTGTATATAAACAACCGCATGGACAAAATATTTAGGCCTGTGTGTGGTATTCCAGACGGCCTGTGTCTTCAAATTTCGGGTGAAATATGCACCTCTTCAAAAACAGCCAACAGTACTATAAAAAGGAGGAAGCATTTCCATGTAAATAACAAGAAACTAATTCAATTCTTATCCACAAAGTTCTTCACGTTATTTTAATTCACTCTTAGGTGCAATTACAGTAAAACAATACCTTTTCTTAGATCAGTTTCTTAGTCTAGAGCACCACTACTTCGAGGAACTTACGCTATTACGAAAATTAGCGACGGCGACATGTACAGCGTAAATTATATGTTGCCGTCTAATGGTGAACATGTCTGTTCCAAAACAGTAACGGTACTATTTGTTCTTAGTAAATAGCGTTTTTAACGACTTTATTGTAAGAATTGATCTGTATAAACATAACTGTACTGTGAAGTACCGCGTTCGAGTAACGAAATGTTCGGATAAAGTGTTACTGGTATCCTGCTTGACACAGTCAAGTTGTTTAAATACGTGGGCGTAACATTGCAAAGCGATACGAGGTGGAACGAGCATGTGAGAACTGTGGTAGGGATTTGGTTTATTGGGAGAATTTTAGGAAAGAGTAGTTCACCTGTGAAGGAGACCGCATATAGAGTGCTGGTGCGACCTATTCTTGAGAACTGCTCGAGTGTTGGGATCCGTACCAGCTTGGATTGAAGGAATACATCGAAGCAATTGAGAGGCTGGCTGCTAGGTTTATTACCGATAGGTTCGAACAACACGTACGGAGATGCTTCGGGAACTCAAGTGGGAATTCCTGGAGGGAAGGCGCCGTTCTTTTCGTGAAACACTTTTGAGAAAATTTAGAGAACTGCCATTTGAAGCTGACTGCCGAACGATTCTACTGCCGTCAACATACATTACGCATTAGGACCACGAAGATAAGATAAATTAGGACTCATACGGAAGCATATAGACAGTCGTCTCTTCCTCGCTCTGTTTTCGAGCAGAACAAGAAAGGAAGCGACAATTAGTGGTACAGGGTACACCCTGCTACTCCCATACCGTGGCTTGCGGAGTATCGATGTAGATGTAGATGTAGATGTACTGCGCACCTCATGTTCATGTGGACGAGGCAGGGAATCTATTATACCTTAATGCCTGATGTGATCTGTGATCGCATGTTTTATTTGATCACTTGCTTTTCAGGGATACCATGAACGTTCGAGTGCATCTTGATATCTAGGGTGGCAATTATGGAACTACGGCGTGCACACACGTTATTCAACACGTAAACGTCACTACAGATATTCGGATTTAGGTTATGACATGTTCGATATGCCTGCCTTCATTGGTGTTGATGTGACGCGGACGAATAGCGAAACTGTGCATGACCCGCTGAAGTGTTGGAACATCGTCGCTATCGATGACCTCTTGAATGGCTGTTTTCAGATCAGCAATGGTTTTGGGGTTGTTGCGTACATCTTGTCTTTACTATAGCCCCTCAAAACGGAGACGCATTTGTTCAAATCCGGAGAATATGCCGGCCAATCGAGGCCCTTGCCAGTGTCCTCTGGGTTCCCCAGAGCCAGAGCATGGTCCCCCATGTGCTTCTACAGGACAACAAACACTCTCCTGCTTCGGTGGGGCGAGCTCCGCTCGCATCTTGTCGAAATCAGGTCACTTTGTAATTTGGGGACGAAATCGTCTCCCAAAACATTCAAGTACCGCTCGGTAGTCTCTGAGCCATCAAGGAATATCGCACCGATTATTTCGTGACTAGACACTGCACACCACACAGTCACCCGCTGAAGGTGAAGAACTTCTCTATCGCGAAATGCGGATTCTCAGTCCCCGAAATGCGCCAATTTTGCTTATTAACGAACCCATCCAAATGAAAGTGGACTTCGTCGCTAAACCAAAGCATCATGCGTATACTAAAGCCCATCATGCCCCGCGGCCAACATTATTTTTTGAACGTCCAAACGCAAACCATTCAGAAGTTATGACGATTTTATTTTATATAGATATGTAATTGTCACCCTGTACTTCAGACAAGGCTTTTGCTACCCTGTATGGAGATGAAATGTCTTACATGCAACAAGACGGACGTCTCACTACCAGCGAGGTATCCAGGTACTACCGAAAGAAACTAAGTGGACACAGGGTGGGTCGAAGAGCTTCTACTGAGTACCATGATTGACGTCTTCTAACTCTGGGATATCATCAGATATTACGCGTATCGACAAAAACTTCTACAATCAATGAATTACGTGGCAACATCCTAGTGCCACGTGCTGCCATTACTCCTGTTCTATGCCACCGAAGTTTCTTAAAAGCTGTCAGTGGTCACATCGCCCCATCGACCTGAAACATCTGAAAGCAAATACTCCGTATCAATCGTTTGAAGGATCCAGGCCGGAGGAGGGAGCCTTATGGATTGGAGAATGTTTTCATGGTATTCCCTAGGTGATATCGACATTCTGAAAGGCATAGCCGCGCGGGATTAGCCGAGCGGTCTGAGGCGCTGCAGTCATGGACTGTGCGGCTGGTCCCGGCGGAGGTTCGAGTCCTCCCTCAGGCATGGGTGTGTGTGTTTGTCCTTAGAATAATTTGGGTTAAGTAGTGTGTAAGCTTAGGGACTGATGATCTTAGCAGTTAAGTCCCATAAGACTTCACACACATTTGAATATTTTTTGAAAGGCATAGTTGATCAACACAAATATGTTTTTACCCTTGGGGTCCACTTCGACGCCTACGTGCTGTTTGCTTTTCCTCAGCGCTGTGGCATCTACCAGCAGGACAACACTACGTATCACACATCTCATAGTGTACGTGCGTGGTTTGAAGAGCACCAGGATGTGTTTACCGTACTCCTCTGGCGACCAAACTATCTAGATTTAAACCAAACGAGAATCTGCGGGAGCATCTCGTTCGGGCTATTCGCGCCGTGGATCCTGCGCAGCGGTTCGCGTTGCTAAAGCCCATTATTCAGGCTTTTGAGAGATGGTCACATTAATGAGACTGGACAGTGTACGTCACCCGTACTTAAGCTGTGTGACACAGTTGACTATCTAATGGTAACGAAGTAAACGCTAGAAATTCGCCGCGCAAGCAATTAAATATTATTTCTGTAGCTTATAACGTGTTCCATTTGTCATACGATTTCGATAAAAGTGTCTGTTCTCTGGTATTTTCACAAATATTCATCTTATTTTGACTGACCGTGCTGTTTCAGACGGAACTCGTGGCAGACCTACTCCGTAAGTGCGCCGAATATGATCAGAACGAAGCGGAGAGACAGCACAAAGAAAATTTCGAAACGTGGAGAAATTTCATTCAGGCCGCTGTGCAGTATGCATGGGACGAGGCCAAAAGAAGAAAAGGAGCAACGGACGGTCAGGTGAAGCACCTCGCGGAAGAAACGGAAGACGAGAGAGAGGTGAGGGAGAGTATGGCGCATGCGGTATGGGACGAGGCTCCACCAGTCCTGGTAGGACTGCCGGCGGATGACGAGGTCTTGCCGGAAAGAAGCGAGAAGAGGCGCAGGGACCACATGTGTCGGCAAGAAAGGCGGGAGAGGGTGAGGCGCTGGGTCAAGGAACAGCGTGAGTTAGTGGTCAGTCAGCGGCGGGCCAAGAAGAACGTCCAAGTGACGGTCCCAAGAAACGTGGGTCTCACGTGGTTGGACCAGCTGAGGGAAGAGGCGCACCGCGAAAGGAGCGAGTTCCGGCTGCGAAGCCCTGGCACGGTCATCCCCAGCAACGAGCTCCGCCGCTACCCGTGGGATGATTACCTGCGTGAGAAAAATGGGAAGTCAGTGCCCAACTCGGACAGAACTCAGCGGTGATTCCCGACCGGGGAACATACTGTATGTGTCATACCATATAAGAGTGCTACAGACCATGTCTGTGGTGCTGTACGTCACGTAAATTTTTGTCTTCCCAACACAAATACCATGGAAAATTAGCTTTGAAATATCGCACAATAAGCTTGAATTAAATTGTAAAAATACTATCGCTGGGATCATCATTTCTTCAGCTTTCTTTGTAATATTGAAAGTAGCTCTTAGGCTTTCAGTTATTTTAGTCATTCCGTATCATTCTATCATGTAATTGTGAGAGTTAGTGACCTCACTATCTGTGTACAGGGGGAGAGGGGATTGTGGGAGTATTCTCAATGTGTTTTATAGTCTCCTCGAAGAACTCAAAGTGCAACCGAGAAACTTGGCGATGCACGGTGGGCCAACTCCCTTTAAAACCTGGACAGAATTCATTATCAACATCCTTAAAATATTTATATCCGAAGTACTACTGTAGTCCGCTAAATTTATAATTTTTGATCCACCAAATTAGGAACGTCATTTTGAATTTTGTAATTCCGACGCAAGAAGTCTAAAAAGAACAAAGTGTTGTAGGACTCCATTTTTCGATTATGTCCAGGTTTCGAAGCCAGTTGTGCCACTGTGCGATGGTGTCAGTCCTTCTCTACGTACTCACTGTCCTATGTGATACATTTTTCCCAACTTAGCGAAAGTATTGAATGTAGAAGTATTTTGGCTGTGCAGGAAATGCTTCATCTTGAAAATCACCTCATCCCAAGAAGAAGGGAGAAGGCACTGGCTGCCATGTTAGGAGAATACTGATAGCCCAAAGAAGCAGCATGTGTGAGTGAGTGTTTTGATATGGAGCAGAAACATCCTGCCGCGTTGCTTTCTCTTGACACCCTCCCACAAACTCTTCGGGGCATTTCAGTAATATACTCCTGTGCCCCTTACGAGTATAATCTGTTAGCACCACGCCACAGAATCACCTTTTCCAATGATGGTTAGGTCGTCGCTGGTTTCGGCCGTAAAGAATCGGCGTTTCCACTGCTTGCTTTTCTTCTTTGTGCTGGAAACAGAGTGATGCACTCAGCACTCATCCACTGTAGTGACAACTGCGTGTGGCTCAAAGGCCGAGTGAAGTATTTCAATTGCCACGTCAGCGACTTAGGTGCCTCTAACCTACTGTAGCTACCCAACACGTATAGTGCACACGAAGTACAACAGAAAAAAATAGTAATAATAAAGTTAAAGTAATTCAAAAGTTTTCACTGTTAAAATTATATACAAGAATGATATTTATAATTACAATCTCCGTATACCTCTGTTACCTTTGGTGATGTGTAATCAAACTTCAACCCTATTTATTTCAAGTACAGTTACATAACAATCCATAAAGGATGCGAGGAATCAGAATTTCGACTATAGAACTTTAACTATCAGTTCTCGCAGTTGTGTGTTGAGTAACGCACGGAACGCCACGCAACATGTGTAAAAATAATCTTGTAATGGAAAATACTTGTTACTAACGATAAGTACGGTTCAGGTTTCTAGCTATAAGTGAGAAATGCCTTTTTTGTTTTTACTTTCGTTTTTTTTTCACTAGTGTGTGTGTGTGTTCTTAGCCTGTAATTTCTTGAACAGTGCGAGAATACAGAACTATTGTTAATTGCATGTCGTTCACTCGGACGCTTGAGGCGAAATGACTGAAGGCAGAACCCAAAAAACTGAGCATCTCATGAAACTGTAGAAGATCGGAGTTAGTGTGACGATACGTTAAGCTCTCTCTCTCTCTCTCTCTCCCTCTGAACTTCAAAGAAATCTTTCTAACCGGAAATTATGTTAATATTCGTTAAAAATAATATGTGGCTGGGTTATGATATTATAGTGCCCTTAAGCGTGACATGAATCACAACTGTTATTCACACAAATGTTCTTAGACGATACTCAATAGTTCTCGGTCAAGAGACAATAAGTAAAGTTCTTAGTCATAAAGTAACGAATGAAATACCATAAGGCACTTGGAGTCAGTCACATTCACACTGAATTATAGTGCTCATTTATTTCCGTTTCCTACAGATCAAAACGAATTCGCTAAAGATACTAACCGGCAATGTAGCACTTGGTGTACCCTACAGCGTGCAGCTCAGAACACCTACATGGCAAAATATCACACACACACACACTATTACTTAACACTATAAATGTTAACAGTTTTTGATGTTGCGAGCAGCAGACATATAATAATTTTTAAGTGAATACACCGCCATTTGACTGTACTGTTGTGTATATAATTACGACCCAGGTTTCGGCATGGTATGCCATAAACTCAGTCACTTGAAAATGGCAGAAAAGGCCGAACCCTGCGTCGTAATTAAATAAACGAAAATACAAATGGCGGTGTGTTCATTTAAAAAGAAACTATAAATGATGATTTTCACGTAATTGTCCTACAAGTAAATTGAAGGCGTTAAAAATAACAGCACTGTTGGAAGTGGTGTAATATATGAATGTACCTAACTGATCGGCTAAGCACACGAAAACATAGATATAACACGCACAGAAAAAACACTTGCAACACGTGATAAAAATTTTAATTTGGTAAGTCATAATCATAAATACACTGTGAAAAAGAAATAGTAACACGAAGAAGCAGTTGTGTGACGCAAACGAAAGTTATTATGCGTTTTTCTACGTTTGAAAAATGATATCTATTCAAATTTCGCGCCAGCCGCATAAGAGCAGCACTAGTATCGTCACCATGAAGATCTGGTTTGATTGAAAATCGCGCAGTGATGGTAATGGGCGTTAGTTACCTTTGAGATTGGATGTGGTGAGTTGATGTTAGTCAACAGTGCCTTTAAGACGACAAAGACGCCATTATCAGCACCTCACTGAGTTTCAACAAAGTCGTGTAATAGGGCTACGAGAAGCTGGATCATCCTTCTGCGATACTGCAAAAAGATTTGGCAGGAATGTAGCCACTGTACATGACTGCTACAGCGGTGGTCACGAAAATGTACGGTCGCAAGAAGGTACCGAACGGCCAAGTGGCACTACCGAGAGGCAAGACCATACTGTTCGCCTTATGACTCTGGCGCATCGTACTGCATCTGTTGCAGCAGGCTGAGCAGCAGGTGGCATCACAGTGACACAGTGAACTGTTGCTAGTCGGTTACTTCATGGACAGCTCCGAGCCAGACGTCTTGTGGCGTGCCTTCCACTGACTCCAAACTACCACCATCTGCAAATTCAGTGGTGTCAAGCGAGAGCTCGTTGGAGGGCTGGGTTGAGTTTTCTGATGAAAGCCGGTTCTGCCTCGGTGCCAGTGATGGTATGTGTTGGTTAGAAGGAGGTGAGTTGAGGGCCTACAACCAACCTGTCTGTGTGCTAGACACACTGAACCTACACCTGGAGCTATCGTCTGGGGTGCGATTTTGTATGACACCAGAAGTACTCTCTACTATCCCACGCACTCTGACTGCATATTTGACGGTGATTCGACCTCCTGTGCTGCCATTCATGAACAGCTTCCCAAGGGTTGTTTTCCAAGAGGATAACGCTCGTCCACGTACCGCTGTTGTAACCCAATATGCTCTAAAGAGTGTTGACATGTTGCCTTGGACTGGTCGATCACCAGATTTGTCTCCAATCGAGCACATGTAGGACATCACCCACAGACAGCAGTAAACGTCCGTGTACTGACCGAACAAAGTTCCAAAGGCATGGAACTCTACCCCACAGCCTGACATCCGACATCTGTACAACACAATGCATGCACGTCTGCATGCTTGCAATCGTCATTCTGGCGGTTATTAATGTACTAGCAGTTCATATTTGCAATGGTTATCTCGCACTTGCATAAACTTGTGATTTTGCAGTATTGGTTCAAATGGCTCTGAGCACTATGCGACTTAACTTCTGAGGTCATCAGTCGCCTAGAACTTAGAACTAATTAAACCTAACTAACCTAAGGACATCACACACATCCATGCCCGAGGCGGGATTCGAACCTGCGACCGTAGCGGTCGCTCGGTTCCAGCCTGTAGCGCCTAGAACCGCACGGCCACTCCGGCCGGCCACTTTCATGAATGATGATGAAATAATGAGGACAACAAAAACACCTAGTCATCTCGAGGCAGGCGGAAATCCCTTACCCCGTCGGGAATCGAACCCGGGACCCCGTGCTCGGGAAGCGAGAACGCGACCGCGAGACCACGAGCTGCGGACTTGCAGTATTAATCACTCAAATATGTTACCCAGACAAATGTATTCCCGAAATTTCATTACTCTACATTAATTAGTTTTTGGTGTTGCGATTTTTTCCGTCAGTGCATACGTACTGTACATGTACACACAAATATGTTCGTGATATTTTAATTGCCTCTGTGTTTATTACAGGAATATTAGTATTTAGAAAATCATATACAGCTCTCAGGAAACACAAGCAAGTAGCCTATTTATTTAAAGTATTTAACCTAGGTGACATGGAGAGTATAATAATTTTTTGTTCCTAATGTCGCATAATTTTGGGGATGCCTGCTGGTTCCTGGGTTGGCAATGTTCCGGTGCTTACCCAAGTCCACAGGAAACCAGCAAGGGGGGGGGGGTGAATTAGACGTAAATGGGGGTCCACGAGAGTGGATCCCTTTTAGGCAGGTTGCCACCAAAATTCTGAATATATTCCACAGAGGTGAAGCTTGCTCTTGTGTGCATCACTATTTCTCTCAACAGCGAAGCGAGAGGGTGGAGCATTTATTTATTTTTGTTCTCCCGCTCGCGACATTCAGTGACATCATTTATTACTTTTCTAGATCCACTCTATACACCTGTCATTCTCCAATGGGTGGAAACAGTATCTGGCATTGACTGTGATGGGCCAGGAACCGATTCATTGCTCATCAAGACGTGTATTAAAACACTTTGCGGATTGGGCAGCTAGGGTGTCGGTAACTGGCTGATGCTGCACTTTTTTTCAGTTCTGAATTTTGTGTAGCAGGTTCCACTTAACAGAACTTAAGTCTGTTTGTTGCATTTGAAAGAGGGGTCTTTTATTAATCAAATATTGCAAAGCATTGAGACTTACGTCGGTGATAACTTTTTTGCACCGATATGAAGTATTTTTTTGTAACAAAATAAATTTATTTCTTGTCTTTGGTTTCCTGGATCGTGATATACTAAAAAACTGTTTGAAAATATGTTTGTTTATTGATAATTGGCCGGCCGGTGTGGCCGTGTGGTTGTAGGTGCTTCAGTCTGGAACCGCGTGACCGCTTCGGTCGCAGGTTCGAATCCTGCCTCGGGCATGGATGTGTGTGATGTCCTTAGGTTAGTTAGGTTTAATTAGTTCTAAGTTCTAGGCGACTGATGACCTCCGAAGTTAAGTCGCATAGTGCTCAGAGCCATTTGAACCGTTGATAATTACTTAGTTACCTTCGCTTTAACACGAAAAATTTTGAACCTTTTTGAAAACAAAGTCCTACATCACATTCCCGACCACAGTGCCGGGTAGGCCTATTCTTGCCACTTTCCAAGATGTTGCCTTGCTTCATTCAAGAACAAACCAAATACATCCTCTGATGCCATTTTGATATTTCTGCAGCGGAATCAATTTAGGAAAATGTCGTCTACCGGCTCTGTTTTCCAGGTGAACTATTCTGAGTCGAACTTGAATCGGGCAGGCCTTCTTTGTTCACCACAACACCGTCCGAACAGGCCTCGAAGGCCACACGGTACGGCCTGTCGCCGTGTCATCCTCAGCCCTTAGCGATCACTGGTTGCAGATACGGAGGGGCATGTAGTCAGCACGCCGTCCTCCTGGCCATTGTCAGTTTTCGTGACCGCTGCCGCTACTTGTCAGTAAAGTAACTCCTCAATTGACCTTACAAGGGCTGAGTGCACCCCGCTTGCCAAAAGCGCTCGACAGACCCGGGCGGTGACCTGTCCAAGTGCTAGCCAAGCCCGACAGTGCTGAACTTCGTTGATCTGCCGGGAACCGGTGTTACCACTGCGGAAAGACCGTTGGCCTTTGTCCACTAAAGCCTCTGCATAATACCAGCGACAGTAGATGGGGCGCCTACCACGTTTCGGCGCTATCGTGGATTTATAAAGCATTTTAAACAAAATGTACCTGGGGTGTCTGCACACACTGCGTCATCCGTCGGCTACAAACTGTTGTGCGCGGAATTCAGTGTGTACCATGGCTACAGACGTGTACCTGCAAACAAACAAAAATTAATAATGTAAATTTTTTTTTCGAAGTGACACAAACTTTATTTACACATCACATGACGTTCTATAAAGGACGACCGAAAAGTTTACCTTTGAGCGCGTCTCTGTAGCATATACGCAACGTTGCGCGACTCCGATACGGGTATATGTTCAAATGTTCAAATGTTCGTGAAATCTTAAGGGACTTAACTGCGAAGGTCATCAGTTCCTAAGCTTACACACTATGCATTTTTATAGTCGCGATGTAGTCATACCCGGAACAACACTAAGGGACCAGAAGATTTATAGACTTTATGAGAAATGCAACACTACACAATTAAAAAAAGAGTTGATTCAGGAATAATAGGAAAACGATAATGTTCCTTCTGCCTCATGCTGCGTTCGGCCCATCAGCGTGACCGTAATTTCTGGTGACGAACTAACACAAAATAATTATCATTCAAGTAAATAAGGAGATGGAAATCATCAAGGTTAATTTACTAAAATAAGCACACTTATCTTTAACACACGTTTTTTAATGCTACGTACCTTTTCATAATTAAATTACAATAGATGACCATTGTGGTTAAATACTTTATACATAACAGAAAAATGTCCTGTTGATGCTGTCTGTTCGTAATCAGTTACAAGAGACTACATATTTTCTGATTGAAAAATAACAATTAGCTTATTCACTCAATATTTTTACATAAAATATAAAATACCGTTGCGGAACGCAGCAAGTCCGCTTCCGCCTTTCGTGGAATACAGACAGTAAAAGGTGAGACGCCCAATGCCTCATTTGTCTTGAATAACAGTATTCTTTTTTATATCATTAATCGATACATGTACATAGAGATTTACAGGCACCCCGCAAGAACGGCAAAGATAAAGAATAATAGATTCTGTCGCTGCTGTGCGATGGTTCATTTCTTTTACTTTACATTGTTCGATAACTTTAGGCCATCAGACGTGTACTATTGAGCGTATATTAATGTTTTTAGGCGAAAATTACTAATATTACAGCTTCCAGCCTCATATGTCGCGTTTGCGGTCGTCCATCCCATCCCGATACTCCATGTGCCCCGCCGCCCATCTGTGTCAACTGCGGAGAGCACCATCCCCCTTGCTCGCCGGACTGTAAGATTCTACAGAAGGAACGGAAAATAATGGAATACAAGACCCTGGACCATCTGACCTACTCTGAGGCTAAGCGGAAATTTGAACGGCTTCATCCTCTGCGCATGACGTCATCTTATGCTGCCACTGTCACTCCTGTTACAGCTCCATCCGTTGCACCACATACAGTCAGCTCTCAGAGCTGAAGGACCACACCTGTCCCTTGATGGTGGGGGGCACTTCCGTCCCTGTTGCTCCCGCACCACATACCTGGGGAGCAGCACCCCTCCCCCCTCCCCTGATGTCCCCACTTCTAAGCTGGAGAAGTGTAAGTCTTCTTGGCTCGCTAGGAAAGGATCTCTTGGGTCACTCCCTTCCCAGGGCAAACCAGACCAATGGCCACCCGCCAGGGGCTGAAGAAGCCCCAGGTAGCTGGTCGTAGGGCTTCGCGGTCCTCTTCAGTTCCGGAGACTGAATCAAAGAAGCCCTCCCAGCAAGGGCAACTAAAGGAACAGCGTGAGAAATCGAAATCGAAGTCCCCTAAGACCAAGGAAATTGCGATGGCACCCACTCCACCGCTACCTACAAGCTCTGCGTCTGAGGATGCGGTGGAGATTCTGGCGTCCGCTGAGAACCTAGATCTCGCCGGTCCCTCAGACGTGATGGATGTCGCTCCCGTCGGTACTCAGTCGGTGGCAGCAGGTGACCCAGCGGCGTAATCTGCCTCCTCGGTCCCTTCACGCCTTTCTCGGCAATGGACAATGTCATCCTGTATTGGAACTGCATCGGTTTTTTGTCATCTTGCTGAGATCTAACAACTTCTCAGCCTTCACTCTTTCCTCTGCATTGCTCTTCAGGAAACTTGGTTTCCGGCGATGCAAACCCCCGCCCACCGTGGTTATCGGGTTTATTATAAGAACCAGGCTGCTTATGAGAGAGTATCTGGTGGCGTCTGTATCTACGTCCTTCCCTCTCTTTACAGCGAGTCTGTCCCTCTACAAACACCCTTAGAACACGTTAATACACAGAGCCAAAGTTATTTCTGAAGATGACCACCTACAGTCTGAAATGCAACACTTGAGTCACGTGTTCAGGGAGAGGTGTCATCGAAGAAGGACACCTTGTGAATCGGCAGAAGAAGCCAAACTGGCAGCTTTCCTGCCATACTGTGGGGCAACCAGCAACAAGTTATGACGTCTACTGCAGAGTCATGGATTGAGACTAGTGTTCCGGTCCACCCCCAAGATACGACATCCTGTTAAAGACGACATAGGTCTTCGTGTGCCCAGTGTGTATTGTCTCCCTTGCGAGTGCAGCAGTATCTCTATAGGCTAGACAATTCGCACAGTTGCGGTGCGTTGTACATATTAAGCAAAGGAAGCTCGACAAGCGGGCCACAGCTGAGCATTGCCTCGAAAACGGACACAAAATACAGTTTGAAAATACGAGAGTCTTGGCTCAAGCGTCAACATACTGGGACTCAGTTATAAAAGTGGCGGCTCTGATTAGAATGAACAGCAACAATTGCAACAGAGACCAGGGCTACACACTGAGCAGAACGTGGGAGCGGCAAGGCAGGAGCGGCAGTTTCTAACGTGGCGCCAGCCCCTCGCGCCTCGTCACTCGGACCCGCGGCGGGCCGCACCAACACCGACTCAAAGGATGGCCTCGGCGCTTGTTGGTGACGTCAAGTCAGCTAGGCACGGCGAACGCCAGGTCTGTTGCAGGCAGAAACACCTGGCCGTGCTTATCACTATAAATCTCTTATTTCTGGACAAAATGTTTGGTATTCTTTTCGATTCTGCAGTTTTATTTAGACGAAAGATTTTCTTACTATCGTAAAGCTACAAATGAAGATCATAGTTCTGTATTACTGAATCCTGTAGAAACAAACGTAGATCAATATGAGAAGATGCTTTGCCCCATTGCAAGCTTCGGAAATTTTATATTCAAGTAACTATATTTACTTGATCCATTTTGTTATCGAAACTTACCCCAACCCCCTCACCATTAACTCGTTTCTTTTATTTATTTATTTACTTTCGTTTGACATCGTCACTGGAAATGTGAACTAATTTACATGTGTAAATGTCCAATTGTTGCCAGTCATTAGATTACAGTCGTTTTCAACGAAAGCAATTCTAAACAGGAAACAAAATAGCTTCATTCATCAAAAATACTGCTGAGCTTAAACTTTTTTAAACATGCACATTGGAAAAGATAAGTATTCCCCTCTTGCAACTGAAAGGAGAAACTTTATAATATCAAAAATTTTATTAGATAAAACAAGTATCTCTCTTTTGCCTCCTCTTCTGTCTCCCACCCCCTCCCCCAACGTGTAAAATCGCAAGATATTTAATTAACATTCAGTGCTGCTCACCCCATAGTCAACCAAGATACCTAAAGAAGAGCACCAATACGTTCACAGTTTCTTGTAAAAGCAACCCAGTACAAACGTAACTTCTTCAGATTTACAAATAAGGTAAAAAAACACGAATTCTGTTGCTGCTGGACCATGAAGTTGTTTTTGTATGTCAATCCTTAAAATAGGTGGAAATTTAAGTTCAGGAGTACACTATTTATTAAGAAGTGTAATGAACTGCACAATTAATTGACTGGAGAAATCTCTCAGAACAATGTGTGTTGGTCAACTACCGCCAATAGTTTCACATTTTCCTGTGTCAGAGAGGGAGACACCACCATTATGAGTATGCCTGCAACAGACCTGGAGTTCGCCGTGCCTAGCTGACGTGACGTCACGAACAAGCGCCGAGGCCTTCCTTTGAGTCGGTGTTGGCCGCACTCGCTGTGAGCTGCCCAACTCGCCCTTGGCGCATGCGTCGTTTCGGCCCTCTCTCACTGGTGCCAGCTGCCGTAATCGTAGGTATATAAGCGGGAAATAGTGCAATTCCTGGCAGTCAGTAGTTTTACTCCTGACGACGATGGCGGAGCTAGCCATCGGAAGCTCGAGAATTTTTATTGGAACTGACGCTGGTTGAAAACCAAGAAATTTTATCCAATCTTTTAGTATGACATTACCGTTGTCTTCCTAGTTGTTTTATGCTTCTTAAAGACCCTTGAATCACGGATGTAAATGTGTTAACTTCGAATGTGATCAGAAAGATCTAACACAGTTGCTTATTAACCATGATGACGATTTGTATTCGATACGACGTACAGGGTGTTTCCTTAAGAGCCTGCAAAAATTTTACAGGGCATAGAGGAAGTTCTACTGAACAATTTGAGGTAGGGAATCTGGAGTCGGAGAAGCCAGCTTAAGGAGATAACAGGAATACAGTAATCACATTACTGTGTATGTTTTTATTTGCATTATTTACAGTTGTCTGTACACAATAAACGTACCGTGTGCTTTAACAAAAAAAAAAATGGTTCAAATGGCTCTGAGCACTATGGGACTCAACTGCTGTGGTCATCTGTCTCCTAGAACTTAGAACTACTTAAACCTAACTAACCTAAGGACATCACACACATCCATGCCCGAGGCAGGATTCGAATCATATCACAGGCAGCTACAATTCTGTCAACTAAGTCAATCTCCGTATCCATTGTGGTCTCACACACAAGTGTTTTTAGATATCCCCCATAGGAAATAATCAAGGCGATTCAGGTCAGGTGACCTCGTAGGCCATGGAATAGGACCTCCTCTTCCAAAACAGCGACCAGCAAATACAGCATTGAGATGGTTGCGGACATCCTAACTGAAGTGAGTCGGTGCACCGTCATGTTGTATCCACATCCCCTCACGGACAGCCAAGGGTGCGCTCTCCAACAGCTCAGGTAGAACTCTTTGCACGAACTTCAAGTACAGGCCTTAAGTACAGGTGGCCATTCAGACGACGAGGTAGAAAATATGGCCCAATGAGATTGTCGCCTTGCAGAAAATAAAGAATGCTCATGTAAATAAACAGCACAGTACGTGTAACCTTGTACGTGTGTTAGTTGTAAATAAGCTGGCAAACAGTAAGGCTAGACAAAGCGGTAGACTAGTTTACTTCCATATCTCCTTAAGCTGGCTTCCTCCACCTCATGTTCTCTGCATGAAATTGTTCAGTGCAGCATTCTCTGTTAACATTTTTGCACGCTCTTACGGAAACGCACTGTAGAACTCATTCGTTTCCAATGTCGGTTTAAGGCCCAAGTGACACAAGCCGCTGCTTGGGGCGCCAAGCTGAGAGGGGCGCCAGAGACGCCCAACTTTGTGTATCACAATTAGCAGCGAAAACTGACAAGGGTGAAAGAGTATGAAGGGAAATAGGAAGAGGGAGAGAGAGAGAGAGAGAGAGAGAGAGAGAAAGAGGCGCCAAATGATAAATCATATGTTTGGAAAAGTGTTCTCGCACTGGCCCTGTTCGTTTCAGTAATTCCAACACAGCAAATACGACGATACAAAAATTAGAGTTCTTATTCATGGGCACGCTTCATTCTCCAGTGAGGGAGACGGGCGTATTGTGCAGGACTATACCCCAAATGCCGATGTCAGTATAAACTCCTGGAACTCTTGTCATTGTCTCTAATTTAATGCCAATATGTAGAGGAAAGCAGTAATTTTTTGTCTACAGAGTTTTCTGTGATACAGAGTTTTGTGTAAAATGGAACGAATAACTTCACTGTTACAGCAAGAGCTCTTGGAAGGAGACATGAAATCATACACTCCTGGAAATGGAAAAAAGAACACATTGACACCGGTGTGTCAGACCAACCATACTTGCTCCGGACACTGCGAGAGGGCTGTACAAGCAATGATCACACGCACGGTACAGCGGACACACCAGGAACCGCGGTGTTGGCCGTCGAATGGCGCTAGCTGCGCAGCATTTGTGCACCGCCGCCGTCAGTGTCAGCCAGTTTGCCGTGGCATACGGAGCTCCATCGCAGTCTTTAACACTGGTAGCATGCCGCGACAGCGTGGACGTGAACCGTATGTGCAGTTGGCGGACTTTGAGCGAGGGCGTATAGTGGGCATGCGGGAGGCCGGGTGGACGTACCGCCGAATTGCCCAACACGTGGGGCGTGAGGTCTCCACAGTACATCGATGTTGTCGCCAGTGGTCGGCGGAACGTGCACGTGCCCGTCGACCTGGGACCGGACCGCAGCGACGCACGGATGCACGCCAAGACCGTAGGATCCTACGCAGTGCCGTAGGGGACCGCACCGCCACTTCCCAGCAAATTAGGGACACTGTTGCTCCTGGGGTATCGGCGAGGACCATTCGCAACCGTCTCCATGAAGCTGGGCTACGGTCCCGCACACCGTTAGGCCGTCTTCCGCTCACGCCCCAACATCGTGCAGCCCGCCTCCAGTGGTGTCGCGACAGGCGTGAATGGAGGGACGAATGGAGACGTGTCGTCTTCAGCGATGAGAGTCGCTTCTGCCTTGGTGCCAATGATGGTCGTATGCGTGTTTGGCGCCGTGCAGGTGAGCGCCACAATCAGGACTGCATACGACCGAGGCACACAGGGCCAACACCCGGCATCATGGTGTGGGGAGCGATCTCCTACACTGGCCGTACACCACTGGTGATCGTCGAGGGGACACTGAATAGTGCACGGTACATCCAAACCGTCATCGAACCCATCGTTCTACCATTCCTAGACCGGCAAGGGAACTTGCTGTTCCAACAGGACAATGCACGTCCGCATGTATCCCGTGCCACCCAACGTGCTCTAGAAGGTGTAAGTCAACTACCCTGGCCAGCAAGATCTCCGGATCTGTCCCCCATTGAGCATGTTTGGGACTGGATGAAGCGTCGTCTCACGCGGTCTGCACGTCCAGCACGAACGCTGGTCCAACTGAGGCGCCAGGTGGAAATGGCATGGCAAACCGTTCCACAGGACTACATCCAGCATCTCTACGATCGTCTCCATGGGAGAATAGCAGCCTGCATTGCTGAGAAAGGTGGATATACACTGTACTAGTGCCGACATTGTGCATGCTCTGTTGCCTGTGTCTATGTGCCTGTGGTTCTGTCAGTGTGATCATGTGATGTATCTGACCCCAGGAATGTGTCAATAAAGTTTCCCCTTCCTGGGACAATGAATTCACGGTGTTCTTATTTCAATTTCCAGGAGTGTATAATGATATAGCGATTATCAGTGATTGCAGTGATAATTCCCGAAAATAGCCGGTATATGTGCTCGTTGCAGCTTTGCATATCTCACTTGTTGGATTTCGCAGTAGCTACGAGAGCAGTTCGCATGGCGTTATCCAGTGCGACCCAGGTAGGCCAAACAGTGTAGAACATAGATTCTTCTTTTTAATTAAATTTCACGGGGACCAACTTTGGTTTCAAAGTAATTAGTGTTTCATCAAATTCCGTTGTCAGATTTTGTGCCAACAATAAGTTTCAGACAGGCAATGGTTTTTTTAGAATTCTCGTAATTTGAATTCCCTACGTGTTCTCCCACTTGAATTTTGTCACCAACAGTCAGTGTTATGCAACTATAAGCTTTAAGGGCTGGTATGTGCAATATTCAAAACACAAAGCCCGAAGTTTAGCACGTAACAAATAACTTAACATTAAAAACGCAATCAACATTACAGATCCACTTTCATTAAAATAAATTTAAATAGATAGCTTTCAACATCATCGTTCCCGAATTTGAAATACGCCACCGCTTAAATTATGAATAACAATCATCAGCAATGGCGGCCGAAGACCTCCGGTGTAAGAAGTCAGCTTCATTCAACCAATAGCCTTGTCAAAGGGGGCGCAGGAGCGGACAGAGGTCAGCAATGATCAACGGAACGAGGATGGACAAGGCAATGAAAACCACTGCATAAATGACACGTAAAGTGTATCCACTGGATAAGAGGCCTGTCACTGACAAAGTGTCGTATGATCTCTCTATTGGCAAAACATTCCGAACTAGAAGCCATTCGGAACTCCGGCAGGGGCTTGCGAATGGAGAGGTAACCATGAGAAAAAATACTGAATCACCAACGAAAGGATAACTTGCTACGAGACTGGGCGTGGAATGTCAGAAATTTGAACGTGTTAGGGAAGCAAGAAAATCTGGAAAGGGAAATTCTAAGGGCCAATATACTCTCAAGCGCCAAAGAAACTGGTACAGGCATGGATATTCAAATACAGAGTTATGTAAATAGAATCTGGGCTGCGGCCGGCAACGCCTATATAGGACAAGTATCTGACGCAGTTGTTGGGTTGGTTACTGCCGCTACAATGGCAGTTTATCAAGATTTAAGTATTTTGAACATGGTGTCGGCGCACGAGAGATGGGACACAGCATCTCCGAAGTAGCGATGAAGTGGAGATTTTACAGTACATTTCACGAGTGTACCGTGAATATCAGGAATCCGGTAAAATATCCAACCTCTGACATTGCCGCGGCCGGAAAAAAATCCTGAAAGAATGGGACCAACGACGACTAAAGAAAATCGTTCAACATGACCGAAGTGCAACTATTCCGCAAATTGCTGTAGATTTCAATGCTGGGCCATCAACAAGTGTCAGCCTGCGAACCATTCAACGAAATATCATCGATATGGGCTTTCGGGGCCGAAGCCCACTCGTGTACCCTTGATAACTGCATGACACGATGCCTTACGCCTCTCCTGGGCCCGTCAACGAGTCTCGCTTCGAATTGTATCGAGCAGATGGACGTGTACGGGTATGGAGGCAACCTCATGAATCCATGGACCCTGCACGTCAGCCGGGGCTGTTCAAGCTGGTGGAGGCTCTGTAATGGTGTGGGGCGTGTGCAGCTGGGTGATATGGGACTCCTGATACGTCTAGATACGACTCTGATGCGTGGCACGTACATAAGCATCCCCTCTGATCACCTGCATCCATTCACATCCATTGTGCATTCCGACGGACTTTCGAAATTCTAGCAGGACAATGCGACACCCCACACGTCCAGTACTGCCACAGAGTGGCTTCAGGAACACTCTTCTGAGTTTAAACAATTCCGCTGGCCACCTAACTTCCCAGACATGAACATTATTGAGCATATTTGGGATGCCTTGCAACGTGCTATTCAGAAGAGATCTCCACCCCCTCGTTCTCTTACGGATTCATGGGTAGCCCTGCAGGATTCATGGTGTCATTTGGCTCTTATATGTAGATATAGTTGGGGTGGGGCTCAGTGAAGTGAAATGGAAAGAAGACAAGGGTAATATCAACAGCAACAGCAAATAGCATACCGGTAGTAGGAAGGTCAGACGGGTTCAAATGGCTCTGAGCACTATGGGACTCAACTGCTGAGGTCATTAGTCCCCTAGAACTTAGAACTAGTTAAACCTAACTAACCTAAGGACATCACAAACATCCATGCCCGAGGCAGGATTCGAACCTGCGACCGTAGCGGTCTTGCGGTTCCAGACTGCAGCGCCTTTAACCGCACGGCCACTTCGGCCGGCAAGGACAGACGGGAAGTGAGTTAGTGAAAAGTTTAGTGATAGGGTTGTTCTCATTAGAATCGACAGCAAACCAACACTAAGAACGTTAGAGAATGCATATGAGGTTACTGAACAGGTAACTCAGTACGTAAAGGGAGATGAAAATCAGTCATGGGGGATTGGAATGTGGTTGCAGGGGAAGGAGTAGAAACGGTTATGGGAGATTGGAGTCTTGGAACTAGAAATGAGAGGGGAGAAAGACTAATTGAGTTCTACAGTAAATTTCAGCTAGTAATGGTAGAGGTTTCGAAATCAGCTACTGGATTGTAAAGCGTACCCAGGAGCAGATACAGACACACAAGGATCGCTTTGAGTTCGAGGTCGCAAAAGACCAATGATGTTTACTACATTTCGACGCCCCGCCCTGCTAATGGCAACAGGGGTGCGGGACCTGGAGATATCCAAGGTAAGAACAACATGAGGCTACAGAGCGCAGTTGAACTGCTTAGTTGACTAGTAACTCACTACAGAGCTAGTGGTACTGATACAAAGCTCTAGAGAATGGCAACGATAAACAACGCGTTGTATTATATCTAGAACAATAGTTGCCGAATTTGGCATTTCGTAAGAAAGAAACCCAAGGAATTTCAAAGAGTGAGAATGAAGTGGCAGATGAAACATTAGCCTTTCTGCAAGATGAGTTAGTGGATCGTGCGGCGTCGTATACACTCGACTGCGCGGACAATGTGCATGAGGAGTACAATGTTAACGACACGTGTTTAAAAAGAGTAAGTGATATCGAAACAGGTGTTGAGCCATGTTGTCCATCATCCCTGTCGAGCAGAGAACCACAAATCCCATCTCCAGTGAAACGTAGTAAAGGACAATCGTTGTCCAAGGAGTGGGTTGTTGTTGTTGTTGTGGTCTTCAGTCCTGAGACTGGTTTGATGCAACTCTCCATGCTACTCTATCCTGTGCAAGCTTTTTCATCTCCCAGTACCTACTGCAACCTACATCCTTCTGAATCTGCTTAGTGTATTCATCTCTTGGTCTCCCTCTACGATTTTTACCCTCCACGCTGCCCTCCAATACTAAATTGGTGATCCCTTGATGCCTCAGAACATGTCCTACCAACCGATCCCTTCTTCTGGTCAAGTTGTGCCACAAACTTCTCTTCTCCCCAATCCTATTCAATACTTCCTCATTAGTTATGTGATCTACCCATCTAATCTTCAGCATTCTTCTGTAGCACCACATTTCGAAAGCTTCTATTCTCTTCTTGTCCAAACTATTTATCGTCCATGTTTCACTTCCATACATGGCTACACTCCATACGAATACTTTCAGAAATGACTTCCTGACACTTAAATCTATACAAACGTAATTACGTACGTGGAAGATCATCCGCAGCATAGTAAAAAAACAAATGTGAACATATTTTTACAAATATATCATTTTCTTAACTCTACATTTGTATTTTATTAGTTTTTTTGTTTTTTTTTGTTTTGTGCTGCATCAGTTTCTGTGCTCAACGATCCCCACTGAAATACTGGAAGCCGTCAACTCATTTGTATGTGTGTCACAAATTATGTGAGAAGCACTATAGCATGTGATGCTGGGTCTTACTTGTTGACATTGTCCTCATGGAGTGGTACTTTTAACCGATGACGATGCCTGTGGTTTACTGCATAAACAGTGATGTCTTGGTACTCCTTTGCTGTCACACCTGCGACAATATGGCAGTTCGATGATTGTGGTTGACTACCGACGATCGTGCTGTGACGTCTTGGTACTATACACCTCGTTCAGTATGGCAATTTGATGATGTGGTAGGGAGAATACTGTTCATTTTGCTGAATTTATTTCTAGATAAGTTTGGTTGGTACTACTTATTCCTTTTGCCGTTCGCTTGTATTTGACGATTCAAGGATTATTTTTGGAGAGGTGGTTGTGGTAGTTGCCATGCCTCAAAGTTCATGGAAAGACGTTTGTAGCAATTTGCTTTGTAGGATAGGAGAGAAAGGTGTCTTGCTGTCTTCTGCTCTTCTTCATCTTGCATCTTCTGTTCTTCATAGGCTAGGAATTTGTGAATTTTAGTGTAGGAGTGATATAGGATCTGTTGGATCTGACTGCCTTTCCAATTGTTACTTGATTTTGCAGATTTTAGTAATTTTTTTGTACCTTCATTTTCGTCTCGTCGTATTATGATTCTCCCCACGCTCTTCCGTTGTGTAGCAGTGTCGTGACATATGAAATGTCCATGCTGCTCGTTGTCCTCCTGAAGTCCAACCTGGTTCCAACCTGGATTTCCAGTGTGGCATTGGTCTTCATGTTGTTGTTATTGCCCTAAGTGCTTTCTCAACATGTCTGTACCCTCTCCATCGCTATCTCGAAGCATCTGGGGTTAAGGGGGCTGGTGATTGGTGTTGATGGCAATGTCCCTCTGACGTGTAGAAATATTTACAATTTTTGTTTTAGATATATATGTTATTTACAAAAAAACTCTGATTTTATATAATGCAAGAATTTTCTGATAGTGGCAAAAATTATTGTATATTTATATACGATTTCTTTTCTTTATTCTAATTATGTCCTACCACTTCTTCATTCTTTTAATTGTTGTGTACCATTTATTGTTTGTGTGCATGTTGTAATGTACTTGATACTACAAGAGGTTCTTAGTGTGTATTGTGTCTCTTTTTCTTTTAATTAATGTGTTATTTTGTAGATTCTTAATTTAATTTTTTAATTTAGTGGTTAGTACACGATTTGCGATTGCCCCTTTGTCTTTTTCCCTTTCTTCTCTTTTACCATTTCTTTCATTCACATTCTTTTAGGTGGCTCACGTGGTAGATGCCAATACTTTTACCTGATTTTGGGTTCGTTAGCTCTATGGCATTTTCGTAAACGATCCTGGAAATTATCATTGGCCCTTTATAGAGTGCAAAAAATTTAATGCATTTATTTTGACTCTTATGTGAAAGGTAATGAGGTTTTACGAATACCTTTTGGCCCAGTGTGATGCGTTTCTTTATGGCAGATTTGTCTTGGGTGATTTTACATCTCATTGCTGTTGAGCGAATGTTTTGTAGGGCAGACGCGACGATTTGTCTATGTTGCTTTCGAGGAATAACTGGAAATTTAATGATTTCTTTTATTTTTCTAGTGATCTGTATTCTTTAATACTGTAATTGGTGGATAAGTCATGGTACTATGTGGTGTCTCATTAATTACCTCTTGGAAGTCTCGTAGATATAGGTCCCAAATACAATGATTCTTTCTGCAAAATAGTCTACAAAGTGTTCCCAAATCTTTCGTGGTAGGTTCAGCCGGATTTCCACTTGGTTTATATTTGGAAATAAAGGTGGGTTTCATTTTTAATTTGTCTAATGTGTTTTACCAATGCACTGATCTGTATCGGGGCCCATTATCTGAGATGATTCTTTTCACTCTCCCAACTTGTTGTATAAAGTCCTTTTGAAATGCTTTACTAATTGTAAATCCAGTGGCTTTCTTTAAGGGTGTAAGTGTAGTGTATTTTGATGCTAGTTCAATTACAACAAATATGTAGGTGAAGCCTCTCCTTGTTCATGGAATTGGACCACAAATATCGGTTGCAGCAATCTGTCTTAATTTATCAGGGATAATTGGAAACATTGGGGGTCTGATCTGATATGTCACATGTTTTGACTGCATGCATTTTTTACAACTTTTAAGAACGCGTCGAATACGTCGCTCTGTAATTGGGAAGTGTACTGTTTGTTTCATTTTTAGATAGCATTTATTGGGTCCAAAATGTCCACTGCTAAAGTGGGTATACCAATTGTATTTATTAATAAGTTCGTCAGGGATGCATGCTAACCATTGTGCAGTATCATTATTACGTTTGAAAAATGAGATATTATCTTTTACTATGAAATATTTTCTAATTTCTGTGTTGATTTTATTGGTAAGTTGGTGTTTAATCTTGAGGAGGGTCTGATATTTATTTTGTTTGTCAGATAAATTTTTTAAAGCATTTGTGATAAAATTTTCGAATGGTACGTATTTTAGATAATGGATAGTCCGTTTTTCATCTTCAATGTTGATTTTCTGGTCCTCTGCCATTCTCTGTCGTGAACGAGACAATGCATCGGCCAGAATATTTTCAGGTCCTGGTATGTATGTAATTGAAAAGTCATACTCCTGCAGTACTTGCATCCATCTTGCCAAACGTCCGTGGGTTAATTTGGAGGAGATTAAAGACTCTAATGCTTTATGGTCTGTGTATACTTGTGTTTTTCTGCCAAACAGAAAATGTCGAAATTTTTGAAATGCCCATACTATGACTAGAGCTTCTAATTCTGTTATAGAATAATTCTTTTCTGCTTTCGATAGTACTCTACTTGCAAAGGCTATTGTTCTATGTGTTTTCTTACCGTTTTCCTCAATTTGTTGAAATAGTACCACCCCTAGCCCGGTCTTTGCACTATCAGTTACTAGACAGAACCCCTGACTTAAATCTGGGTGTGATAGAATTGGAGCATTATTGAATGCCTCCTTCAGCTGATGAAATTCTTCATCTGCTTGTTTATCCCATATCCAGGGTGTGTTTTTTTCTGTCAGTACACACAGTCTAGGTGCTGCAAGTGTGTCTATCCATATAAATTTTTTGTAACAATTTATCAACCCCAAGAATCCCCTTAGACTTTTCTCGTTGTAGGGAGTAGGAATATTACGAATAGCGTTTATCTTCTTCTCGTCTGGCCTTATACCTTTTGCAGATATGTTATGTCCTAAAAATTTAATTTCTGGTTTTCCAAAATGCGATTTAGTAATGTTGACGGTCACCCCACGTTTTTTCATAATTTGTGGGAAATTATACAGTATATAATTATGTTCTGCCCAAGTTGCCTCCGCCTCAAGAATGTCGTCCACATAGCAAGTAATTTTCTGAAGTATGTCGAGATTCAGTATAGAATTCAGACTGCGAATAAAGGCAGCTGACGAAATTTTGAGGCCAAACGGTAAATGTTTGAATTGGTAGCAACAACCAAAGACAATAAAGGCTGTGTATTTTCGACATGAAGGCTCCATTTCTATTTGCCAAAAACTTGAACGCAAATCGATGGATGAAAAAATCTGCACTTCATGAAACTTCTGAATCAACTCTTCCAATTTCTCTGGTCTATCTGTTTCCGAAATTATAATTGTATTTATTTGTCTTGAATCGAGTACCAAACGTATGCTCCCATCCTTCTTACTTACAACGTGTAAGGGCGAATTATATGGTGACTTGGCGGGTTTAATTATGTCATCATCCAACATTTTTCTGATTTCAAGAAATACTTGCTCTCGATAACTATATGGTATGGAATAAGGTGGGACACAAAAGGGTTTTTGATCTTTGACCTCAAATTTGTATTGAATATCTTTAATGCTACCTGTCTTTGGTGCGAATACCTCCGCATGTGATCTCAATATGCCTTCTAAATTTCTTTTAGCGTGGAGAGAAATATCATCTATTTCCTCTATCTTCTTACTAATCTCTTTATGAGTTTCTTCTGTTATTTCTGGTGGGAGTGGGCCAAGGTTTTCCTCAAACTTATATCTAGGGTGTCTCTCCTCCTCTATTTCATTCCTTTCTTGACTTAAATGCAATTGCTTTACTTTTCCCTGTTCTTTTTTATCGTTCAAAGTTTGAATAAAATATAGTATTACATCATATTTTTTTACGAAGCCTTGTGGTATGCAAATGTGAACCTCATTAATGAAATCTACACCGATTATCATATCAGCTGTAAGTTTTGGTACGATTATAAAATTGTTTTCAAACTTGTAACCTTGGCAATTGAATGAAAGACGTGTTTCGTGTTTCACCTCTGTTGCATTTTTTCCTAAGGCTCCAAAATCTCTTATCCTTTTTGTCTTTAAAATCGGTAATTCTTTCTCTCTATTGCACCTTTCAAATAGGCTTTCTGATATAGCCGTCACTTGACTCCCACTATCTATGATTGCTTGTGTCGTGATTTCTCCAATGTTTATCTTTAATATGGGTTGTACAATTGTGGATCTTACGATTTCCTTTTCTTGCATCAAATCCTCTGCTATAGATTCATAGCTTAACCTGTGGATAATTGTACCTTCCCTTTGTGTTTGTGTTTGCTTTGGTGTTAACTCCGTGAGCAAAACCGTTTGCGACATATCTACCTCTTTTCGTCTGTTTTCGAGCTCCTGTCTCTCCTTTTCCTTCATTTCCAAACATTCCCGAATGTACTCCCTCTCTATCTCCTCATCGTCACCCATGTTGTAAACGTTATACGTCTTTTGTGTTCGTGGCGTCTGTGTTTTGTTTTTATCTAGGATACTCTGCTCTGTTTTATCGCGTTCATTTACTTGTTTCTCGTCAAATATATTGCTAAGTGCGGTTAACAATTCTTCGTCGCTTAATTGTTTAATACTCGGAAGTGGTGGCAGATCATCCTCGCTTTCAGAATTATCCCATTCTATGCTGTTTTCCCAGGCTATGTAGCGTAATTCAAGTGTATCTGGTGCCGACTCTTTATCGGAAATTTTCTTAAGTCCCTGTTTGTCTGAATTTTGGCTGTTTCCAGTTTTTTCTTATTTTGATCTAGCTACTTCCAAAACATGAATGTCCTTTTTTGATTGTTTTCTACATCTACATCCATACTCCGCAAGCCACCTGACGGTGTGTGGCGGAGGGTACCATGAGTACCTCTATCGGTTCTCCCTTCTATTCCAGTCTCGTATTGTTCGTGGAAAGAAGGATTGTCGGTATGCCTCTGTGTGGGCTCTAATCTCTCTGATTTTATCCTCACGGTCACTTCGCGAGATATACGTAGGAGGAAGCAATATACTGCTTGACTCTTCGGTGAAGGTATGTTCTCGAAACTTTGACAAAAGCCCGTACCGAGCTACTGAGCGCCTCTCCTGCAGAGTCTTCCACTGGAGTTTATCTATCATCTCCGTAACGCTTTCGCGATTACTAAATGATCCTGTAATGAAGCGCGCTGCTCTCCGTTGGATCTTCTCTATATCTTCTATCAACCCTATCTGGTACGGATCCCACACTGCTGAGCAGTATTCAAGCAGTGGGCGAACAAGCGTACTGTAACCTACTTCCTTTGTTTTCGGATTGCATTTCCTTAGGATTCTTCCAATGAATCTCAGTCTGGCATCTGGTTTACCGACGATCAACATTATATGATCATTCCATTTTAAATCATTCCTAATGCATACTCCCAGATAATTTATGGTATTAACTGCTTCCAGTTGCTGACCTGCTATTTTGTAGCTAAATGATAAAGGATCTATCTTTCTGTGTATTCGCAGCACATTACACTTGTCTACATTGAGATTCAATTGCCATTCCCTGCACCATGTGTCAATTCGCTGCAGATCCTCCTGCATTTCAGTACAATTTTCCATTGTTACAACCTCTCGATACACCACAGCATCATCTGCAAAAAGCCTCAGTGAACTTCCGATGTCATCCACAAGATCATTTATCTATATTGTGAATAGCAACGGTCCTATGACACTCCCCTGCGGCACACCTGAAATCACTCTTACTTCGGAAGACTTCTCTCCATTGAGAATGACATTCTGCGTCCTGTTATCTAGGAACTCCTCAATCCAATCACACAATTGGTCTGATAGTCCATATGCTCTTACTTTGTTCATTAAAAGACTGTGGGGAACTGTATCGAACGCCTTGCGGAAGTCAAGAAACACGGCATCTATCTGTGAGCCCGTGTCTATGGCCCTCTGAGTCTCGTGGACGAATAGCGCGAGCTGGGTTTCACATGACCGTCTTTTTTGAAACCCATGCTGATTCCTACAGAGTAGATTTCTAGTCTCCAGAAAAGTCATTATACTCGAACACAATACGTGTTCCAAAATTCTGCAACTGATCGACGTTATAGGTCTATAGTTCTGCACATCTGCTCGACGTCCCTTCTTGAAAACGGGGATGACCTGTGCCCTTTTCCAATCCTTTGGAACGCTACGCTCTTCTAGAGACCTACGGTACACCGCTGCAAGAAGGGGGGCAAGTTCCTTCGCGTACTCTGTGTAAAATTGAACTGGTATCCCATCAGGTCCAGAGGCCTTTCCTCTTTTGAGCGATTTTAATTGTTTCTCTATCCCTCTGTCGTCTATTTCGATATCTACCATTTTGTCATCTGTGCGACAATCTAGAGAAGGAACTACAGTGCAATCTTCCTCTGTGAAACAACTTTGGAAAAAGACATTTAGTATTTCGGCCTTTAGTCTGTCATCCTCTGTTTCAGTGCCATTTTGGTCACAGAGTGTCGGGACATTTTGTTTTGATCCACCTACCGCTTTGACATAAGACCAAAATTTCTTAGGATTTTCTGCCAAGTCAGTACACAGAACTTCACTTTCGAATTCATTGAACGCCTCTCGCATAGCCCTCCTCACACTACATTTCGCTTCGCGTAATTTTTGTTTGTCTGCAAGGCTTTGGCTATGTTTATGTTTGCTGTGAAGTTCCCTTTGCTTCCGCAGCAGTTTTGTAACTCGGTTGTTGTACCACGGTGGCTCTTTTCCATCTCTTACGATCTTGCTTGGCACATACTCATCTAACGCATTATGTACGACGGTTTTGAACTTTATCCACTGATCCTCAACACTATCTGTACTTGAGACAAAACTTTTGTGTTGAGCCAACAGGTACTCTGAAATCTGCTTTTTGTCACTTTTTCTAAACAGAAAAATCTTCCTACCCTTTTTAATATTCTTATTTACGGCTAAAATCATCGATGCCGCAACCGCTTTATGATCGCTGATTCCCTGTTCTGCGTTAACTTTTTCAAATAGTTCGGGTCTGTTTGTCACCAGAAGGTCTAATATGTTATCGCCACGAGTCGGTTCTCTGTTTAACTGCTCAAGGTAGTTTTCAGATAAAGCACTTAAAAAAATTTCACTGGATTCTTTGTCCCTGCCACCCGTTATGAACGTCTGAGTCTCCCAGTCTATATCCGGCAAATTAAAATCTCCACCCAGAACTATAACATGGTGGGGAAATCTACTCGAAATATTTTCCAAATTATCCTTCAGGTGCTCAGCCACAACAGCTGCTGAGCCAGGGGGCCTATAGAGACATCCAATTACCATGTCTGCGCCTGCTTTAACCGTGACCTTCACCCAAATCATTTCACATTTCGGATCTCCGTCAATTTCCTTCGATACTATTGCACTTCTTATCGCTATAAACACGCCTCCCCCTTCACTGTCCAGCCTGTCTCTGCGGTATACATTCCACTCTGAGTTCAGAATTTCATTACTATTTACGTCTGGTTTCAGCCAACTTTCTGTCCCTAGTACTATATGAGCGTTGTGACCGTTTATTAATGAGAGCAGTTCTGGGACCTTTCTGTAGACGCTCCTGCAGTTTACTATTGGCACATTAATATTTTTATTCCCTGTTGCATTTTGCCTACTCCTACCTTGCTGCGTCTCAGCAGGCGTCTTGTCGGGCCTAGGGAGGGGATTCTCTAACCTAAAAAACCCCCATGCGCACTCCACACGTACTCCGCTACCCTTGTAGCCGCTTCCGGCGTGTAGTGCACGCCTGACCTATTCAGGGGGACCCTAGATTTCTCCACCCGATAGCGGAGGTCGAGAAATTTGCACCCCAGATCTCCGCAGAATCGTCTGGGCCTCTGGTTTAAGCCTTCCACTCGGCTCCAAACCAGAGGACCGCGATCGGTTCTGGGAACGATACTACAAATAGTTAGCTCTGATTTCACCCCGCGAGCGAGGCTTTCCGCCTTCACCATATCCGCCAACCGCCTGTACGAACTGAGGATGATCTCTGAACCCAGACGGCAGGAGTCATTGGTGCCGACATGAGCAACAATTTGCAGTCGGGTGCACCCAGTGCTCTCTATCGCCGCCGGTAGGGCCTCCTCCACATCGCGGATGAGACCCCCGGCAAGCAGACAGAGTGAACACTGGCCTTCTTCCCCGACCTTCCCGCTATTTCCCTAAGGGGCTCCATCACCCGCCTAACGTTGGAGCTCCCAATAACTAATAAACCCCTCCCCCCGTGTGCCCGCTCGGACCTTGCTGAAGGAGCAGCCACATGTCCACTCACAGGCAGAGCGGGCGATGCCACACGGCCAGCGTCCACGTTGACCCTCCGCCTCGTGCGCCGCGAACGCCGCTGAACCCGCCACTCCCCTTGGGGAGAGGGTGGCCCAACCGCGCCCAGTACACGCGAAGATGTCTCGACAGCAGGGACAGTGGGTGAAGCATGTAACACCTGGGGTGTACCTTGCGACGCACCAGACTCCCCACTGCCGCTACACTCCGAGACAGCCGGCCGAAGTGGCCGTGCGGTTAAAGGCGCTGCAGTCTGGAACGGCAAGACCGCTACGGTCGCAGGTTCGAATCCTGCCTCGGGCATGGATGTTTGTGATGTCCTTAGGTTAGTTAGGTTTAACTAGTTCTAAGTTCTAGGGGACTAATGACCTCAGAAGTTGAGTCCCATAGTGCTCAGAGCCATTTGAACCATTTGAACTCCAAGGCAGCAGCCTGAAGACGGCTGACCGCGGCCATCAACACGCTCAGCTGTTCGCGAACAGTGGCCAGCTCCTCCTGCGTCTGTACACAGCAGTCACACATCCTATACATCCTAAGGAATCAATTTACTGAAGAGAGTAAATCAACCTTTAACTAGACTGCTAATTCACTAAAGGCGGCTGTTTATTCACTAAACTGTGGTTGCTAGCCACTTCTTGTAGAAAACAATGAAAATAGCACTACCTGTCTCTGGACTGTATTGAAAACAAACACTAGCACTACTGGCACTATGGTTGACTAAAGGGACTCTCTCTGACTGTGTACAAAACAAACACGAAATCTATGGAACTATTAATAGCACTCGACAATTAAAGCTTCCTAAAAGCAAATACACACGGAAGAAGAAGTGACAAGTAAGAAAAATACAGTTAATACTTAAATTAAGGTAGCTCGCTGCACAGCAGACGTGAAGCAGGCGGCAGTTACGACGACACTGACACTACTGGCACTATGGCTGACTAAAGGGACTCTCTCTGACTGTATTCAAAACAAACACGAAATCTATGGAACACTATTAATAGCACCCGACAATTAAAGCTTCCTAAAAGCAAATACACGCGGAAGAAGAAGTGACAAGTAAGAAAAATACAGTTAATACTTAAATTAAGGTAGCTCGCTGCACAGCAGACGTGAAGCAGACGGCAGTTTAATGAATGGACGTCAGTTTGCGTAACCTCTTCCGGATTTTCCCGTCAATCTTTACGTTTTTCAGGATTTGGTGGCCTAATGTCTACTTCTGGTTTCCCTTTGCTGTGTTCGTCTTGTTTTTGTGGACTATAATTTCCACGGTAATTATTCGCGCCCTGGTCTCGCCAGTTGCTGTTTCTAACATCGTGACCTCTTTCAAAGTACCCTTGACCGTTGGCATTCTGATTCCTAAACCAATATCCGCCACTGTATGAGTGTCCATTACCGTTCCTATTTCGGTACCAATTATTCTAGTTATCGTTTCTATGCCAATTGTCTCCATTGTGCCACTGTCCTTGTCTGTTAAATTGCTTGAAATTATTGGTGTTAGGATTAAGATTATTATTATTAGAATATTCGTTCCTAGTCCTCTGTCTTTGCTGTTCCCTTTCCTTTCTTTTTTTCTTTACCTCGTCTTCTTTAAACATAAATTCAAGTTCCCTTAAAACCTCTTTGAATTCTTCGGTATTTTCATTTTTTCCTACTGTCGCCTGTTGATACTTTACCGGTAATTTCATTCTACACAGACGTATCAGCTCTCCGTTACTGTCTGGTTTGTCTAGGCATTGATTCTTTTTGTCCATTGTGTCAAAGAATTTTACCACGCTTTTCTCTCCTGAGTTTCCATATGATGTCATCTGAAGTAACTCATATTTAATTTTGTTTTGCGCCTCCTTAGACCAATATCTTTCGAGAAATGCTGTTCTGAACTGTAGGTAAGACGTACAGGTAGCCACGATCTTTTACATCACCTCTGCTACTGTCCCTGACATGTGTGCACAAATGAAGTCAAGTTTGTGGGCTACGCTACAGTGGTTTGGTAAGCCTACTTGAAACTGATCGATGAATGTGCGTGCATGCAAGATACCGCCTTCTTCCTTTAAATGTTGAAATTTTCTAACTGTAAGGAAGTGGTCTGTATCATGTCTACTCATAAATCCGGTTTGAGGCTGATTTATGGACTCAAATAATCTGCCACTGCTTGTGTCGTCGTGTTTATTCTCTGGTAATCTACTGCCTGTCTGCCTGTTCTCGATTTCCTGAGTCATATCCGCGTCATGTCGTATGACTGGTGAACAAAAGTGTTGTTCGTGTGTTGCTACTCTCGTCGTTCGCGGTATAGTACCTGTGCTGCTATTATGTTGTGTCATTGGTTTACTGGTTCAGTTGCCTGTCTTTCGACTGGTATCGGCTGAATGTATGTGTTCCGTTTTTCTAGATACTGTGCCTGGTCCTGTGGCATGTCAAGTATTACTTTAATCGGGGTTTTGTGTTTCGATTTCCGTGGGAGTGTTACGTTTAGCCTTGGTTCTATTTGAACGGCGCGTGTTCGTGTACTGAATTAATGCTTGACGTTTCAGTTGTTTCGCTACAAGTGTAATCGGTCTCGATCTTTTCTACGATTGTTTGTATCAACTCTGTTCTAAGCTTTTCAAACTGATCTTTGTTTTTAAGTTCTATTTTATTGATCCGCTGATCATATTTTTTCAGCGCAACCTTTGAGACCTTGCTATGAATTGCTTGTTCTTCCGAAATTTGTATTGCTGTTCGAGTGGCTTTTTTCGTAAAACGTTCCACCTTTTTGTCAACGTTTACGATGTCCAATTGGACCTTGTCCACGTCAGTGCGTAATTGCTGCTGACCTTGTGTTAGTACTTGAATTCTTTCTCTAGATTCTTTCGCGTCTTTGTTTATCCTAGTGATCTGACTATCAATTCTGGCGATCCCTTCTTCCATCTGGATTTTAACCTGTTGGATGTGTATCTTAATAGCCTGATTATCCTGTTTCAATTCCGGATTATCCTGTTTCAGTTCCTGATACTGTTTTGTCATCTGTGTATTAATATCATGATTCTGTTTCGTCATACTAGAGTTCATTTTTTGTAACATCTCCATGATCGCGTCCTGTCCTGTAAGACTACCTTCTGCTGAACTACGTATTCTCGATCTATTGTGTTCCACTCGGTCAGTTACGTCATTTACTGGGATATGCTGTGGCGTTTCTAAGTTTGATAACTGCAATAACCCGTGCTGTCTGTGTTGAGGACTAGTTGCGTTTGTCATTGAACCATTACGTGGCGCAAACAACTCCGCATTCTGCCCTCTGTGTTGTATATGTCTTGTGTTTGCAGGTACAGTTGCGTCTGTTACGGAACCTTTTCGAGGCGCTCGTAACTCCGCAAAATTCTGTGTCTGCTGTTGGGGCATATTTAGAATGTGCACGATAGGTTCGACGTACTCTAAATGTTCCCCCTCTTCCTCACTGTCTACTTCTCTTTGAGCTTTGGCCAACTGCCGGTTCATTGAATGTATTTACGCGTATTCTGTCCCTGAATATGCGGCAAACAAACGAGTTTCCTGTGCTCGTTTCGCTTCTAATCTTTGCCACTTTGCCATTTCCTACGTGGGCTGTCTATTTCTGGCTCAGAATGTGCCCTACCTGGAATTTCATATTCTGGAAATTCGATGTTCTCGTCCCTTCGATTCCCATCTGTCTGATCTGTGTCAATTTTATCCCAGTCTAACTGAGCCTGCTGATTCTGCAGCTCCCCGACTGTCCTATTCTCTGATTCACCGTCTGTCCTATTCTCAGGTTCACCTTCTGTCCTATTCTCAAAAAGCTCGTTTACTTGCTGTCTATCTGGTTGATTCTTCCCCAACTTGTCTACTTGCTGTCTCTCATGTAACCTTTTGGCTTGTGCTCTCGTTAACATGGAAATTCTTACAACACACAACAACCCTATCCACAAAACTGTACGACCACTTACCAGTTGGTTGAACCAACAACAAGAACAACGTCATGACTTCTCAGTTAATGTTCTGTCTGTTCTGCTACAGTCTAAAATCTACACATGTGCGCTTGCAAAGGGAGAAAAATGTTATTTCTTAATTCTAACTTATATGATTCTGCGTCACACTGCGTCTCTGCGTCACTCTACGTCTGTGCCTATCACCTGAAAATCCTATACCCTAACAGCTACACAAAAATCTTTAAAAAATGCAAAATTTTCCAACACAATAACACACGCCTTTTTCCCTACAATTCTGCTTTCTTCACTACCTGAATCTATTCTGATCCCAATCTTTGCAAATAGCTATTTAATACATGAAAGGAAGTTCTTCAAAGTGCTACCTCTGTGACTTGTTGTACCTCACTATCCTGACAATTTCCTATCCTGGTAGCTTACCTATTTTATCTATCCTGGCAGTGTCGCCATTTTTTGTGAGCGTGTGGGTGCTATTCTGTCATTCTGCGCAACGGATTAATCTGAGATGTACCCTTTACCCTGTGGCTCCTGCAAGATGCAATTTCCACCCCCTCACTACTGTAGAAGTCAGACGTTCTAAAGAGAAATGTCTGAAAAACTTTCAGCAATAAATATCTTCTACAGCCGTCCGCTCTAAGGAAATGACACAAAAATTCACAAAATTTCTAACATAACTAGTGGGATACTTGCGTACTGGAATAGTGCTAGTTAGTGTAAGAAAAACATAAATCTAACGAAAATTATTATTTATTTTGCAAAAATTCTGAGAAATCACAATGGAACTTTTAGTTATGAACTGAACACGTTATTTCCTGGTTCTTTTCGGAATGTGAAGTTACCTCTCAAGGATGGGATTCGCTAATGAAATTTCTATACAAAGTTTAAGATTGTTACTGACTTAGCAGAATGGCTGAGAGCCGCACCTACTCAACTTAAATAATTATCCGTTAGAATGTTGCTATGTACAGTCGAGGCTGTCGTGTGTGAAATGCAGTGAAGTGTACTGTTGTGGACGAAATATGGGACTCGCAAGAGCTTTAGCGCACAATACTGAAAGGTGCGATGACTGCAGTCTGCACCGCTCGCTGCTGACAAATAAGATAACTCTCGTTCTATCTGGATTGATCTTCGCCAATCAAACTCTCCCTATGCTTTGATGAAGTCAAGGACTCCTATTCACCCCTAGTCTAACTATTGGCGTGGTACACTGGTCAGATAACCAGTCTACTGTGATGCCACTCAAAATTCGCTCGCAGGTGTTTAACTGTAACTCTGTCCGTTCACACCGCACAATAAGTGTGGCGGCCAACACAGTGAACAACGCTTAATCGGAAGGAGTCAATATAGAGTCGCACTCCGATTCACTCTCGACAGAGGTGCTCTCCCAGTGAAGTACTGAGGAGTACACGTACGAGTGCGCACGCTCTCGTAACGTGTTCTTCCTCCAAGAGCGACAACGGAACGGCCCCTCTCCACACCAGACGTGAACGGATATATCTTTCGGTCTCTTCCATTACTCCTTCAACTCAAGGCGTCAGAAATATTTCTCTCTATTGCACCTTTCAAATAGGCTTTCTGATATAGCCGTCACTTGACTCCCACTATCTATGATTGCTTGTGTCGTGATTTCTCCAATGTTTATCTTTAATATGGGTTGTACAACTGTGGATCTTACGATTTCCTTTTCTTGCATCAAATCCTCTGCTATAGATTCATAGCTTAACCTGTGGATAATTGTACCTTCCCTTTGTGTTTGTGTTTGCTTTGGTGTTAACTCCGTGAGCGTACAGAAATATCGTCTGCCAATCAGCATTACTCTTCTAAAACGGGAGAATGACGTTTCGTTTAAGGCGACCAATCTGGAAATCTGTAGTATCGGCGTTTGGCGTTTGCTGTCTCCCTGTGATAATCTCTGAAACTGCGTGCTATGTGTAAACAATGCGTAGACTGGTTGTTCCCACACAATGTAGCGGAATTTACTTTTAAGCCGAACACGTGATCGTCCTTTCACTTGGGCACCACTGTCTGTTCTACGGGCGGTCACCGGCCGACGTAGATGGGTTGTGACCAGCCTCCTTGCGTGCGGTTGCCTCTCTCGAAGTAAAAGCTCCTGTGACCGTCGTGTCTGGAATGTATGTGTGTACGCCAGCCTCGAGTATTTCAACCACGGTGCGCACTTGCGATTTATTAGTTATTTGCATATTGTTTACATGAATTCTTACAATATTGACTTTTATCTTATCGAGTTTGGGTTCGAGTGAAGCGTCTTGATGTGCGGAATATGACTGTGAGGGCGGAATATGTAAGCAATGAAGGTCAGGAGACCACGACGTCTTACAACATCTTCTACTCAGTTTCATTTGTTCTTCGTAGTTCATTTGTATGATCAATGTAATTACAGAGCTCTGGTTGCTGACACGTTTGAGTGCGACTTAATGTTGTGAAGACCGCCAGGCAACAACTGACGAGTTTATTAAGATTATACAAAGCATTTTCATCTTCTTATCGTTCTACAATACGGTACAATATCTTTTCTAATAATAATCTAAGGTCGCTGTCCCAGTGACGACGTCTTCCAGCTTTGCACGGCCGTCCGCTTCGCGTGTATGGTGACCAGCTTTCAACGACGCCGTACTTTGTTGCTTCAAGTCTGCCGCCGTTGCTCCGGCGTTCTCGAAACAATGTAACAGAAGTAAACAGCAACACGCAGTACACACTATTTCTGTAAGTATCACAGATGTACTAATTTTGATATTATGACCTGAAATAAGTTTACTACGATGTGTTTAATGTGGATGTTACACACTTTGATATCGAGAGTTCTTACCACTAGTCATGCATCGAACCACGTCACTGAAGGAAGGTAGGGTTGACCATGGATGTGCTATATTCTCTCATGAATATCAACACATACTGGAAGACCTACGTTTTCCGAATAGAAAGCTATTTCTTCTTGTCGCGTCAGCAGTCACACCCTCGCCCTCGTAGAAGCCTTTAAAGTACAGGGTGATTCAAAAAGAATACCACAACTTTAGGAATTTAAAACTCTGCAACGACAAAAGGCAGAGCTAAGCACTATCTGTCGGCGAATTAAGGGAGCTATAAAGTTTCATTTAGTTGTACATTTGTTCGCTTGAGGCGCTGTTGACTAGGCGTCAGCGTCAGTTGATGCTAAGATGGCGACTGCTCAACAGAAAGCTTTTTGTGTTATTGAGTACGGCAGAAGTGAATCGACGACAGTTGTTCAGCGTGCATTTCGAACGAAGTATGGTGTTAAACCTCCTGATAGGTGGTGTATTAAACGTTGGTATAAACAGTTTACAGAGAATGGGTGTTTGTGCAAAGGGAAAAGTTCTGGACGGCCGAGAACGAGTGATGAAAATGTAGCACACATCCAGCAAGCATTTGTTCGCAGCCCAGGAAAATCGACTCGCAGAGCTAGCAGAGAGCTGCAAATTCCACAATCAACTGTAGGACTCTCCTGAACGTCAACTACCCGAGGCGATGGATCGGTCGCCAGGCAGCCCGTGACAGAGCACTTCATCACTGGCCTCCAAGAAGCCCTGATCTTACCCCCTGCGATTTTTTCTTATGGGGGTATGTTAAGGATATGGTGTTTCGGCCACCTCTCCCAGCCACCATTGATGATTTGAAACGAGAAATAACAGCAGCTATCCAAACTGTTACGCCTGATATGCTACAGAGAGTGTGGAACGAGTTGGAGTATCGGGTTGATATTGCTCGTGTGTCTGGAGGGGGCCATATTGAACATCTCTGAACTTGTTTTTGAGTGAAAAAAAACCTTTTTAAATACTCTTTGTAATGATGTATAACAGAAGGTTATATTATGTTTCTTTCATTAAATACACATTTTTAAAGGTGTGGTATTCTTTTTGAATCACCCTGTACACTTTCCACCAGTCCGCTCTCCCTTCTGCATCTAACAGTGTAGTTATTCTCTCTTTGTAAAATCTGACGCCTTTGTTTTTAATTGCCCTGAACATCCTGCTTATTTCATTCCTAAGTGACGTACTAGTGTTTTGATGTATTCCGGTCTCATCCTGCACATTTTTGGATTACTTTCTTTCTTCGATCGTTGAAGTTTTTTTTTCTGTTACGCAAGATTTCCTCCTAATCCTGTTAGCGCTACGTATTAAGCTCTCCATAAAAAAAGATACGATAATGCTAGAAACGCCAAGGACAAATTCCCTTTAAGCCGTTGCCAATATCTCTTGGGAACAGACATAGCTGAAAGAAAATCAAGCCAACGCTCATTCTAGATGGCCTGGTCAAATGTCTCGACCGGAATTCAATGACGTACTGCTGCATGCACACCCACAAGCTTCCTTATGGTATGTGGCAGAGGGTACGTCGTGTATCGGCATAATTTTGCCCCTTTCTTCTTCCATGAGTGTTTGGGTCGCGGCGACAACGCGTGTCGGTAGAATTCCGTATGAGCTCTAACTTCCGTTATTTTATCGTCATGGTCATTTCGCAAGACATACTAGCGTTGCACAAAAATTTAGAAACACTGCGAGAAATGCATGATTGAACATAAATGCAGATGGCAGATTGCTCTGCTGCATTTGACCACGATTGGCGCCTGTGCAATGACCTCAGTACTTCACAAGTGTCGGTTGTGGTTAGAACATTGTTCTGTGTAATTCTGAGTGCGTTACGTCGGAGCTCAGTCAGTACTCGTATGGTGGATGCTTCCGTAATCAATGTAGCTGAAGTGTTTGGTGTTTCAAGAGGCGCCTTACCGAAGACTAATACTGCATACAGGGAAAGTGAAAGAATATCATCCGACAATTCGCAATGCGGACGGAACTATGTTTTGATTAATCGTGACGAACGGTAGTTGAAGAGTACTGTGACGAAAAACAAGAGGACGACAGCTGTAAAAGTCACTGCAGACCTAAATGTCGCACTCGCGAACGCTGTCAGCACCAAAACAAGACGAAGGGATCTCGATAAGCAAGGAATTTCAGGGTTACCTGGAATCACAACCACGTATCAGTGATGCAGCTGCCCTTAATAGGAAAACGTGGTGTCCAAGCCATAAAACTCGCCAAGGCAAATCGGCAAGAGTTTAAGGAAACGTAATGTTCGACCGATTTTCAGACCAACTAAGAAAATAGGCCGTTAAGGATAAACGTCCCCCTCTGTCTGCAAGTGGTGTATACAAAATTCCGTGTATATGTGGTAAGGTCTACACTGGAACTACAAAGAGAAGAGTGAATACACGGTTGAAGGAACATAAAAGTCTTTCCCGACTAGGGAAAACAGACAAATCAGCCGTGGCGGAACATGCTCTTCAGTCGGGTGATCACGTGGTGAAATTTTCGGAAACTAAAGTTTTATGTAGTATGAGGAGCTATTATCCACGGCTATATAGAGAAGCCATCGAAATATATAAACATGGGGGTAATTTTAACAGAAAAGAAGAAGCCATGAAACTGAGCGATATATGGACAGTGGTGCCACAGAATCGATGAGAAGTTTTTATCTTTGACGTACTATGATCGATAGTTATATTTTATCCTTGACAAGGTTTATCTCTCCTATCACTTGAAATCCAGACCATGCTCACTTTCCACGGTATTTAGGCCGCTCTTCGACGTCCGATTCGTCAGTCGGCAAGACGCAGCAAAACCAGGAGCACTTCCGAAGTTGTCCAACGTAGCCTTGTACGAAACGTCAGGGATAGAAGAATTTCATGGAACACGGCCATACAACCCGGAAGAATTCTCGGCAGCTGAAACATCCGGTCGTGAAAGCCTTCATTGTACGATTGAACTTCTGAGTAATGGAAGAATGCTATTTGACTGGACTAGTCTCATTTCACAATGTGGCAGAGTTTATGCCCCAAGAGTGAAACATAGCGGGGGGTCTGACGTTTTGGACACTCCTAACGTGGTATTCCATGGGCCCTATGGGTACTCTTGCAAGGTCGCGTCACTGCCAAGGTTTATGTGACCATTCTGGATGATCGGGTCCATCCCGTGGCATAACATTTCTTCCCCAATGATGATGCAGTGTTCCAAGACGACAGGCCATCTGTCCAGGCAGCTCACATCGTCCAGGACTGATTCTTTGAGCACGAGGATGAATTGTCGCATTTCCACTGCACCCCCGACAGTCACCAAATCTCAGTGTTACTGAACACTTCGGTCTACTTTGGAAAGAAGGGTGCGTGATCACTATTCACCTTCATCATCGTTACTTGATTTTGGTATTGTTTTGCGTGAAGAAGGTGTAAGATCCCCTTGCAAAACGCGCAGGACCTGTATTTACCCATTCCGAGACGACTGGAAACTGTTTTGAATGACAATGGTGCTCCTACATTGCGTTAGGCATCGTGATCATTGTGTTTTTGGTTTTTCCATATTTTTGACCACCCCTGTACGTGGTAGGAAGTAATGTGTAGCTCAACTCTTCTCCCAACGCACTCTCTCAGAATTGCAACACCACTCTTTTATCGACTGCCACTGAAGTGCGTTGATCATCTCCGTGATGTTCTGGTGGTTAATAAACAATCCCGTGAAGAAACTTACGACTCTTCGCTGGAAGTTATCTATTTGTTCTAGCAATCCAGCCCGGTAGGAGTCCTTGAATGATACTCAACACTCAGGGGCCGAAGTTACTAGTCTTCTATACGCCGCTTATTTCGTGGATTAATGTAATTTTCGTAGGATTCTTATAATGAATCTGGCCTGGCACCTGCTTTTCCTACAGCAGTAATTCTGCATTAGGTCGCTCAGGACAATTACTCCTACGCATTGTACGGTTGTTACAATTTTCAGTGATTTTTCATCACTAGCGTAATTGACCATTTATACAGGGTGGTTCCAGACGTCCACCGGTAGACTTTCAGAGGTTGTTCAGTTATAACTTCTGTGTATTTTTCGTATAAGGGCCCACAGTCTACGGAATTTCGTTACATAGTTATTGCATTTCGTTTCTTGACCCAATTGCATCTGTATCTGGATTGGACCGAAAGCAGTCCACAACAGTGAAACGCCGACGATATGTACCGTGTGTCTTGTTTTCATTCACTGACGGTAGCTGCTGTTGACAACAGTAGCAACCATTTTACTCTTCGCCTTCAAGCTTGCATTCAGTACTGCTCGGCTCCGTCTTGTGTTTGTTTTTCCGGCGGTGTCAGTTGTATGTCAACAGTGATACTCAGCTGCATGGATAGGTTTTCTGATGAAGAGTTGGCCGATATGCTCCTCGTTTATGGATTCTCTGAAAGCAGTGGAAGAGCAGAACGACGGTATGTCGAGCTGTTCTCGCACCACATCACAGTACACTGTTCTTTCTGAGGTTCGCTGCATTACTCCGTGTTGTCCGTTCTATCCTTTGTACGTTTCACGTTATTGCATATTGCAGGCGTCTTCACTGTTGTGAAGATATTTTCGCAGAAGCAAGGGTGATGGCGGTAACAAGACGAATGAATCGTAACTACAGTTAGTAGTCTGTAACAAGCCGCCGGATACCGTGGCTCACTTATACTAAAATTCTCAGCAAGTGTTTTTATTTATTTATTGCAATTATAAAACCTGCCGTGTGTCTAAAGCAAGTCGTGCAATAGACCAGCAGGCTGTAAATTCTCAACCTTCTTAATCTCTAATGATGCGGTATTAGAATGCCGAATTTTACCATAAAAATTAGTCTATAATCCTATACTAATAATAAAACTGTAAAACCATCGTGTTTGAACACGCTAATCCCTAAAACTAGAAGACGAAAGTTAATGCGGTTTTCACAGGTAACTTGAGCGTAGCTTGGACTAACGTACAGTGTTTTATTTCATCAAAAAGGATCACGAAATAAGGAGATATCGTGATTTAAAGTTTTATCTAAAACCGTCGTGTCTGTGTGTTTGAAAACGCTAATCTCCGAAACTACTTGAATTTTCATGTGATTTTCACAGGTAGCTCGAGCATAACTTGGGGCAATATGTAGGTTTATTTTCCTCAAAATCGTATCACGAAAAAAATGGTAAAGTAATTTAAAATTTTCTCCATACTAATATTAGAAATGCGATACTAAGTCCGCATGCTGGAATAATTGTTGGTGAATAACCTCTCTTAATCAGTACAGCGAAACCATCCAAAGTTGCAAGTTTCAGTTGTTTTTGTTTACTCAATGAGAAGTTTCGGGCCGGGATCCGTTTCCAGATCATCTTAAGAGAGTCAAAAGTGGTATTTCCGAAAATGCAAAAACCATGTCAAAAATGTGAAAACGAACGGTTACAGCGCTATTACGTTTTCAGGACTAAACCGCTGAAGCGATTTCGATGAAATCTGGTATGGAGACAACTTAAATCCGAATGAAGAACACACGCTACGTTAGAAAGTGGAAAATAGTGAAGGAGAGTGAAGTAGGGAATGGAACATCCTTCTCTTTTACATCTGTGAACATAAACTATGTTTAGAAATTATTAAATTTCTTATGTAATGTATACATTGTATAATGTATAGCTACAGCAGTAGCACGATTCTTAAATATGTGCTCCTGCTCAGACCCCCCTTTATACACTGTTACATAGCAATGTTGCTCATGCCGACGCTTCGTGCGTTGGGACAGCTTGGGGGGAGGTGGGGGGGGGGGGGGGCGGGAGACGAGGCCGCACATGACGAGCTATGCCCCAATATGTTACATTTATCTATTTCCATTCAGATACGCTGCTGGTCTTCCTGCAACTTGCTACATTCTTCTGGCGCTGTAACTCACCTACAGATAACAGCATCGTTTGAATAAGCGTTATGGGGCTTCCAACTTTATCCATCATATTAGTTGTATGAACTGTGAACAGTAAATACGCTACAAAACTCCCTTGATGCACTCCCGAAATTACTTTTACGTGGGTCGATTTCGTCCCGTCAAGTACATCATATTGAGTTTAGTCTTCTATAAAGCCCTGAATTGTCCAAAAACAGTCGTATTTTATTTACACAACGACTGATCTTGAAACGTAACGGAAAAGCGTTGCAACTGCTGTGTAAACTGCGAGAAAATTGATTTTGTTATGTGCCAGGGCTAGTGACGAGTTGTTCAGAGAAAGTACTAGTGTGTGTCACAGTCCGCCACAAACTGAAAGGGACAACAACTTCCCGGAATGAGCTCTTGCCCTCGTCTGGCCGACCGTAAGCACGCGCGCTGTCACCGTCATGGCGGCTTTACTGCTGGACGCCGTATGTCATTCGCTTAATTTCAGCGTCGCTGCCGACCGTGACGCGCATAAGAACTAAATTAGGAGTTACGGTGCAATTTATCGCGGCAACGGCGCCGCACAGTGTGTGAATGTGCAATTACTGGGCGGATATCACACTCGCGACCTATAAACGGGTTACGACGCCGACACGTGGTGGGGCAGTCCGGGCCTCGGGTTATACGGCCGTTCGCCTAGGCCGAGGTCACGTGACCCCTAGCGGGTCCACAGCTGTGACCACGAGGAAGTTTGGTGACGTCTACGGAGCGATGAGTGGCAGGGCGCCCGTCGTTGCTGGCCGTCACAGCCCTGTCGAAGGGAACTGATGTAGTCGGCTCACGGCCTTCCTGACGAGTCTCAGGGGCGTGCGGGGAGTGGAGGAGGCGAGATCCGCCTACCGAATCACACCGCGCTGATGGAAGTGTGAGGGGAAACAAACAGCGCTTTTCTCAAGCAGTTCTGGCGCTACAAGTACGCTTACTAGAAATCGGAATCGGAGCGAGTACCACTCCAATGTTGTGTGTTGCAGTTACAGAAAATTGCAAAAGTCTGGGAGACAAAATTTTCATTGACAAAAATGGAATCAATAATGCAAGTATAAGCCAAGTCATAAATGGACTTTCTGATCACAATGGCCAACTGCTTAAGGTTAATAATGTCAGTTTGTGCAGCCAAGTCTCCCACATCTACCAGTCCTTTAGATGTATAAACACTGAAACTCTTTCCAACTTAAATTACCATCTATCAGTGCTATACTGGCCGAGGCCCATAAGAAACACAGGCCGTGGCACGGACGTCACAGCAGGTGATACTGCAGGTCCAGCAGCCGTCTCCGGCGGGGAGCGAGTAGCTGTTTCAGAAGAGTTTAATAATTTTTCAATGCGCATTTAAATTAATGTAAGTTTGCGATACCTTTCAGCTAAATACTGATTTCCCGCTGCCCTGCACGGAGCAGACAAGCTGACTAATGTGAAGTCACGAGTTCATTGCAGAGCCCGTATGTCTCGTTGGCCCCATATACTGGCTTCCTTCCTGCTTCAGTTCCACAAATGTGACGAGTCGGAGAACGGTGGAGCTGCACTTGCGACCTACTCGAAGATTCGTTCTCTCTTCCTGAAGAGTGCAGGAATCGACAGTTAGTCGTAATTTAGTATGGAAGTTGAGTGCGCGATCGCGGTGCTGTAAAGGACCAATGATAGGGCGAAAATGAGCGACTCTCTGGATCAGATACTCTCTAACAAAGCTACTTTTTGTGAGACTGTGGAGAGTGTAGGGCGAAAATTAAGTGTTACAGTGTATACAACTGTAAATGAGCTCCGTAATTCGAAGAATGATGTGTGCAAAAACTTTGATACCATAATCCATATGTAACGCCGGAAATGCATATCCTCCTATTTCCATGTATTGTACTATAAATTTTTTTCCTTATTTTGTTACCTGAAGATATGACATTTCTGTGTCTTTATATATTGTAATTGCTTTACTATTTGTATGTATATATATATATATATATATATATATATATATACAAATAGTATATATATGTATATATATATAGATATGACATTTCTGTGTCTTTATCTATTGTAATTGCTTTACTATTTGTATATATATATATATATATATATATACACACAAATAGTATATATATGTATATATATAGAGTACATATATATATATATATATATATATATATATATATATATATATATATATATATATATATATATACAAATAGTAAAACAATTACAATATATAAAGACACAGAAATGTCATATCTTCAGGTAACAAAATAAGGAAAAAATTTATAGTACAATACATGGAAATAGGAGGATATGCATTTCCGGCATTACATGTGGATTACGGTATCAAAGTTTTTGCACACATCATTCTTCGAATTACGGAGCTCATTTACAGTTGTATACACTGTAACACTTAATTATATATATATATATATATATATATATACAAATAGTATATATATGTATACATATATAGAGTATACATATACAAATAGTATATATATATATATATATATATATATATATATATACAAATAGTAAAACAATTACAATATATAAAGACACAGAAATGCCATATCTTCAGGTAACAAACTAAGAAAAAAAATTTATAGTACAATAGATGGAAATAGGAGGATATGCATTTCCGGCATTACATGTGGATTACGGTATCAAAGTTTTTGCACACATCATTCTTCGAATTACGGAGCTCATTTACAGTTGTATACACTGTAACACTTCTTATATATATATATATATATATATATATATATATATATATATATATATATCGATGTATAATTTGTTTGTTTTGTAAATATTATTTGTATTTTTACGTTGGGTCTGGCTTAGGGAAAACTATGCTATCGAACAATTACATCGATAGGTCGTGTGGAGAACCAAAGTGTTTAGGATCTTTAGTAGTGTTAACTCTGCCGCATGGAGCACGGGCAGAAGGGAGTCTGGCTGGAGTAGGTCGGTGGAGCAGGTGTGTTGTGTGACGCTCCTGCGAGTTGCCGCGCTTTCGGGGTTTGGCAGCATGTAATTGCGCTCGACTTGCTATGATAGTTTCCGACAAGGTGTCGCGGACGGGAAGCAGTAGCTGGCGCACATCAAGAGCCCGTTTCGCCTGGTGACCGTGTCGAGAAGAAGGCGCGCCAACATCCAGCTTCTGCAACAGCGACGACCGACAATGAGTGACCGTCGCCACCTCCTCGATCGACGGCATCAATCAACCAACAAGGAAGACTGAAAGCACGTAAAGTTTGAGAACTGTATGGCAGACCTCAGCTTTTCAAAATTGTTCCATTTGCCTGGCTAAATTACAGCAACTTAGCATGAACCTTTGTTGCTCATTGTCCCAATTGCATTACCAAGCAGTGTTCCTTCCTTTTCCGAAATGAACCCGAGTGTCGTTGAAATTCAAACGCCAGTATTAAAGTAATATCATTCCATTTCACTGCTTTAATTTCAAAGTTCAGTTAAAGTATTCATAGCTGGTTACAATATTTAGATTACACACGCACAAATTAAGACTGCGAGTTTTGTTAGCATATTTTAGCCTACCTGTGACTGCAGTTCAGCTTGGTACGTACTAAATTTTACTATTGTTAATTGTTCAGAATAATTTAATTCAAGTTCAAAGTTAAATCTCTTATTTCTAAATTGCGTAGATTCAAGTAGCTTTTGAAATGATTGTTGAGGTAGCCCAAGACTAACCTTATTTTATTGAATTTTGTAGTGCTTCAGAAACAAAGTTCACTATTAATTTCGGTCACTAAATTAACTTTCAATTTTCCGGTTTTATTAATTCCTTTGCTAAATTAAGTCAGAGTGTAGCGAAATTTATTACTTCTGACAGTCATTCAGTTTTTACACAACACGTGTCAACCTTCAGTTGCCACGCTTTTAGTGCTAATTATATGTGCATTAATCTTTTATTTTCAGTTATTATAGTAGTTATCCATAGGACTAGCGACCGTAATTTTCCCCAAATCTCAAATATCTAACTAACGCCAATTAATTGTTAACGTAACGACCGCAAATTTACTTTCTTTATTAATTCTATCCTTTTCTCAAAATTAATTTCCACCAATTTCATTTGCACTTTTCCTTTCATTAAGATGTTACCCTTTCCTCCCTCTTTACCGACAAATTAACTTCGGTGACGATTGCTTTTCCCAAATTTCCATTAGGTGCACGCGGTTTAATTTTTCGCTGTCATTAAGGTCGATAAGTGAGGGGGAGGTTACACACACTTCAGACGAGTAACAAAGTTCGCGAGTTCCTGTTGAGGTTGAGTATCATATTCATCCAATAAAACCTGCAATTCGTTGTCTTCGAACTTTTTCGGTGGCTTCCCTCGCTCGTCGTTTTTCACGCCAAAATCAAAACTTTTTAATTATTTGAACTACTCGAAACACTGTGTTTTCCCAAGAGCATGTACGCCGAAACTTCGGCAATCATTCGGTGCGATTCTGCAGCAATGTTCTTCAAATGATAACAGAAAACCAAAGCTGTCCGCAAATAGTAGTTCGTAGGCACTGTGATGCCATGACTAATAACGAGATATAATTTTTTTCCTTGCTTTTACTGCCTTGTACTTCATAGATATATTTGTGATGACGTAGAATATTTTTCATTTGGTTGTGTGATGTAGAACATGAAGTGTGACTATGTTTACTTTGCTGTTTTCTATACGAGTTTCTTATGTAAGGACTTGGATTTTTTTCTGATCACCTTTCAAGTAGTTTTATTAAAGGTATTGTGTGAAACGGAATGCAATAGGCAGAAGTGTTTTAAGAACTGTGGAGCGAGAGAGATAGTTGTCGGGTCGAACAGTGCGGCAGTCAGCCACGGATGGCATGTGAGCCCGGCGGTACGGAAGCAAGTATTGTGTGTAGTAATGGTGTGCGTTTAACGGGATTTTAATACCGCACTTTCGTGTGTTGAATGATGCTTGTGACAGTGACAGTGCACTCGTGAACAGACAGTACTTTCGTCGGTTTATAATTTCACTACATTCCATAAACTGTGAATTTAATATTATTCATTGTTCTTGACAACGAAATATGACTTATGTTAAAACACTAACTGCCAATGTGGAAACTGTGAACTGTGTTGCTACGTAAGTGACTGTTTTCACGGAACTTGTTATCGTGAACCATGAATATTAACAGCAGATGGACTAACTAACTTCGCAATTGGCAAATTATAGCAAGTGGAATGTTAATTTAAAGACGATGTATGGGCAGTGCCAAACTTTCGTGTGTTTAAGTTGCAGCTGAACTAATACGACCTTCAAATGCTGCACAAGCAGTTACTTTGTTCCGGCCTACGACAAATGGATACTACGCGACTTATTACCACCGCCAGCTAAAACAGGATGTAAGCAAAGGGGATATATTAATGCCAAGAACACGACTGGATGAACTTAAAGGATTCATAACAGCAGCTTCAAACTGATTCTATTGCCGTCGCCACATCACACCGACTCGGAACAGATAAGACCCCAAACAATTCCTTCCTTCGAGAAACTCACAATTGTAACCAATTTAATTTCTTTCTCCTTTGAAACAGTCTATCTCTTAATGTTTCTCTCCGTAAATAAAAGTATATTAGTATACTGTAAAGGGTGTTCGCATTCGGTGAGTGTTGACCCCATCACTAACAGTAGTTATTACCATAATTTATTTGTTTTTGCTTTTCAGTGTATTTGTACTAGTCGTTGCATGCATTGTGTGTGTCTTCTGGATGTGTGTGCTTCGACGTGTACGCACAGCGGTTTAGGCAGGAAAATTTATGTGTTGTACTGTATAATGTGGCCAGACGTGTAAGTTGAGGCATCCACCATTAAAATTATTTACTCCCACCAATCACACAGAAGTAGACTACTCGCCGATGGTTTAAGTTAACGTATTACAGGTAACTTTGAATCTAACAGCTGTCAAAGTACGCAGTCTTTGTTTACATGCCACTTAACGTCATCTTTCCATGTATTTATGTTTAGATGCAAATTTATCTGTGTTTAACTGTTACTGGTAAGCAAATTTACAGTATACTGTGTCCTTATTTATCAAATTAGCTTCAGAGTGTTTTACTGTTTTCACTATCAAAGGATTTTATTGGTTCAAATGGTTGAGCACTATGGGACTTAACATCTGAGGTCATCAGTCCCCTAGAACTTAGAACTACTTAAACCTAACTGTCTTAAGGACATCATACACATCCATGCCCGAGGCAGGATTCGAACCTGCGACCGTAGCGGTCGCGCGGTTCCAGACTGAAGCGCCTAGAACCGCTTGGCCACACGGGCAGGCAAGGATTTTATTATCTGAATTTTAATAGAATTGGGAAACTTCTCATATAGGAGTTTGCTTTTGAAGTTTCCGGAAGTAAAACGGGTTCTTGGGATTTATACAGTATTAATTTACTTGACGCAGTTTTTCTTTAAACATTTTCTGATTACAAATTCAAGCAATTCTCCAGCAACCGTTTTCTTCACAGCACAAAAGTCTACATGTCTATTGGTTTGTAACAGATAGTTATGTATGGAACTTGGGTTACTGGGTGTTGACATACGTCGTCAGCCGTTACAGGAAGCAGATAGCGCTGCAGACGCGGTCTCACTAGAGAGCCTACATAGGCTCTCTAGGTCTCACGGGCCCTAGCACAATCTATAGGGAAAATCCGTTTTCATACTTCTACACCTGGTAAATATCGCACTGTTCCGGGTATTTCCAAGGAGGACCGAGCAAAGCCGAGACAGGCCGGGTCTAGGTCCGCATGCAGCTTACACAGGCTGTATACGTGAAGTGTGGCACGCCGTACTCAGCCCTGGCGTAGATGATAGCTCACGAGACTGCTTAGCCTTTGGTTCGTGTTCGATCCTTACCACCGTCCCATGTCCTATTTTTGTATAGGTCTCTTTTTAGGTTCTAGGATACCAAATGGAGAACATGTTTGACACGACTCTGTCCTAGGGGGGGGTGGGGGTGGGGGGGCACTTAAATTTGTGCGCACAGCTGCCTGATTAATTACCTTCAGTGCTAATTAACTCGAGAACTGAGCAAACTATCGAATTTATTTCTGAGCGCAGCCTACCCTAGTGAGACCGCGTCTGCAGCGCTATCTGCAACACCCTCTTAAGCTCCTCAGACTGTTTCTAACCGCCTTGTATAATAATCGTCATGCCCAATGGTTGCGTGTGTAGTTGCAGTGCCAAGAGTCCTTGGATACGCTTGGCTGTTCGTGTACTCGTGCTCGTTTCTACGCTGGTATAGTCCACTTGTATGCGACAACAAACGCAGGTTACGAATTTTCAGGTAAATGTACAGCAGCGGAGCATGGCGAGTGGATCTCCGAGCTCCCGCAGAGATGATTTCATAGGACCTGCTGGCACATTTAAAGCCAATATGCAAAGCTCATTTCTGATCTCTAGTGCTTACTGGTTTGGTACGGTACGGATAACGATCACTCGTAACGGTTGTGGCATGTACAGATACTGTATTATTAGATCACCAATGCTGGCAGCAGCCACACGCAAAAGGGCGTTTTACGCTCCACCTGCAATGATATCTTCAGTTCCATCACAGATCTGGTCTGATACCTAGTCAGCTCGCATTTTGTTCACAAAACGACAGTTTACAACTGTATCGACTGCTTCCCGAAAGTCAAGGGACCTAATACCTTTCACAGTGAAATGCGCTTTCCAATTACATTAGTGTGATCACCTGTCAAAAGCCTTTGCAGAGTGATCCACTTTGGGCCGTGTAGGAAGAGAGTCAATGAGGTTCTGGGAGGTACCGACAGGGATGTGGAACCATGTCGAACCCACACCAGTGGCCAGCTGAGCTAGGTGTGAGGATCCATGTGTAGTGGCACTACACAGTGTGTTAGGTAAAAGTATTAAACCCTTAGTGTAACTGGCCGAAAGTAGTATGGAGACTGCTGTGGAGTATTGTGGTAACAGCACTAAATGTCAGCCACGCTATGTCGACATGTAGGACACCAGAACAGATGCGCAATTTGGTTGCAAAGTGAGGACAGCTGAGGGCAGCAGTAAACTGCCCCGCGCAGCAAAGAAAAATGTAGTAAGCGTGTGGTTGCCACCTCATTCGAGCGAGTCTCTTTGTTATGGGCGACGTGACTAGACATAAGGTTTTAGAGACAAATGGGCAGTAACGGAGTATAAATGACAGGGCACCGGCAGCAGCAGCACCAGGTCCGAGACAAGGCTGCGTCTGCCATCGCACTGGGTTCTTTAGAGGACTTGGTGCCTCAGCCCCGCCGGCCTGCTGTCTGGCTTGCTGACACCAATGCTGAGGTCCAGGGAGAGATGGCTTCACAGTCACTGCTGCTGTCAGCCGCCTGTGCACAGTCACATCCACCACCACGGAACGAAGAGCAGAGAGGCCACCACATAGCATGTCGCTCCACCAGGAAGCGCTGCTATCACAATTGGCCATGGCCATGCCTCCATTTGTCTGGAGTCTTGACGCAACATCGCCTGGCGCCGTCCTAGCAACCGACGCCAGTTGCACCGTCCGGAAATCAGGAGGAGAGGCGTGTCTGCCTCATGTAGAATCAAAGATGTAGTGAAGTTATATTGTTAAATTTTCAACAGAGTTTCCACCGGTTTCTCACCACCTACGTCATCGACACACACGCAGCACTCCCTACAGAGGTACCACTACAGAGTGATCCAAACACATGGCGCGAAATACCCTGTCGAGGTGGTCCCACAGATTCTCAACTGTATTTAAATATAGGGAGTCTGGTAGCCAGGAGAGTATGGTAAACTCATCTGGGTGCTCTTCCAACCACGCACTTACATTGTAAGCTATGAGACATTTTGCACTGCTCTGCTGGTAGATGCCATTCTGCCGAGGAAAAACAAACCTCCTGTAAATGTGGACATGGTCGCCAACGACAGATGTATATTTTTGTTGAACCATTGCGTCTTCTAGAATGAATAAATCACCCAGGGAATGCCACGAAAATATTTCCCAGATCATAACTCTCCCTTCTCTGACCTGAATCCATCTGACGATGTTGCAAAGTGTTTATTTTCAGACGTTTCACGCCGTACAGGTCAACGGCCATCGGTCTTCTGAAAAGGCCCCTTTCGCCACTCAGTGGGCGTATAGTTGAGATACTGCCTGCAGATTCGAGCCTTCGTCTGTGATGAACAGCAGTCAGCATGTGTGCCTGCTGCGGAGGCTCATATGCACCAAAGTCTGCTCAATGGTCGGTGAGGAGTCATTGTTGGTAGCCGTTAGGTTAATCTGGAACCACAGATGTCTTGGAACCAGTTATAATAGAGTCATTTTGGTATATTCGGCTTGCTTTAACTGTCGCAGCATGCGAACAGTTTACAGACATAGCTGTTTTGGGAATGCTTCCACTCTTGGCCTGAAAGCCAATTATCATGCCGTTTTGGACATCAGATAAACCGCTCCCTTCCCGCTTTGTGACATCGACTGCACTGTTTTCCACGTCATCCACATACGTTGTGTATTTCCGTATCGCCCCACCCCTCCACTGCTAGTGCTGCCATCTATCGTCTGTGAGTGGTTACTGCATGTTGAAGTCGTACGCCGGTGGTGGTCACATTAAAGTGACCAGACTGTGCCTACGTGTACCAGAACTGTTGTCGCTGAGATTGTAGGATAGGCGATCCCATTCTTCGTCAATGGATGTAGTTCCAACGTGATGTAGCCCCAACTCACTTTGGACTGAGGATTCGCGAACAACCGGATCACGCATTCGCTGGAATTGTTAAAATAAATTAAAAATTTAACATTCACCTAGTCTCATCCCACTTGATTTCTTCTTGTGGAGCCATACGAAAAGTCTTGTGTACGAGACGCCTGTCGAGACTCGAGAGGATTTCTTGACAGGATATCTCGCTGTCTGCGTCACTTTTCAAACGATACCATATTATCAGACGGTTACGACAGAACATTGTGCGACAATGCCAAGCCTATTGTCAATATAGCAGCCTATGAAACTTGTGTAGGTAAATGGAATTCATTGTTAATGTACCATAGACTTAGGATTTTCGGTCTCTCTGACATCAAGTTAGGTGCGCCGCTCCAAGTCCACCAACAAGGAAAATTCTCTAAGGGCAATGGGAGTATTAAGCAGGAATTCTGTACATCACAATCAGAGTTCGTAAGTTGGGGCCGGCCCTTTGTTTGAGCGCTGTGAGAGGCTAAGTTGGAACTTGAGTAGATTTATGCATGTACTTTCTGAATACCTCGTTTCCAAGATATGCCCCCTTACCTCAAATTGATACATTTACCCTTCCACATCATCCCTGAAAGTCTGAACATCATCACAGAATAATGCTGTACATCCTTCTTCTGCAATCTGTATGCAGAGCATGACACTGGGTACTTCCCATTGTACCAGTTACTAGAACCTCTTCCCGTTCCATTCACCTATGGAGCGCGTTTAAATTCCTTTGCCTGTTCTGTAATTGATCTTATCTTGTCCTCACGATTCCTTATGGGAGCAATTCGTTGGGTGTTATAGTATAATCCTAGATTCATCGTTTAAAGCTATTTTTTAAAACTTTGTAAGTAGGCTTTCTCGGGATGGTTTGCATGTTTCTTCAAATGTCTCACCGTTCACTTTTTCAGCATTTCCGTGACCTCTTCCACAGGTCAATCACGCCTACGGCTATTATTGCTTCCCTTCTCTGTATGTGTTCAATACCCCTGTTAATCGTACTTCGTCCTGCACTGTTGAGCAGCATTCTAGGATGGGCCACACGAGTGTTTTATAAGCAATCTCTTTTGTAGAATGATTGATTTCCCTACTATTCTACCCTGAACTGAAGTCTGTCACCAGCATTACCTACAACTGAGCCATTGTGATGGTCCATTTCATATCCCTACAAGCTGTTACATCCACGTATTTATGTGAGTTGACCGATTCAATTTGTGACTCATTGACATTGTAGTCATAGAATTTTACTTTTTTTGTTTTGTGAAGTGCACAATATTACGAAACTTTCTGGCAGATTAAAACTGTGTGCCCGACCGAGACTCGAACTCGGGACCTTTGCCTTTCGCGGGCAAGTACTCTACCAACTGAGCTACCGAAGCACGACTCACGCCCGGTACTCACAGCTTTACTTCTGCCAGGAAGTTTCATATCAGCGCACACTCCGCTGCAGAGTGGAAATCTCATTCTGCACAATATTACGTTTATGAACATTTAAAGCATTTTTCTAATCTTTGAATCACAGTAAAATCTTGTCAATTCCCGATTGAATATTTGTGCACCTTTTTGTAGGCAGTTCTTCATTAGAGATAAGTGCATCGTCAACGAAAAGTCTGTGTTACTATCAATATTATCTCCAAAGCCATGATTACTCAGTGACACACGTGAAGTTAATACTGCATCTTTCGCTACCTCTCCATCCAAGATAATGTATTGCAAACCCTCAGTCCAGTCACAAATTTCGCTTGATACCCCATACGTTAAGCAGAGGATACATTCGTCATTTGCCCAAATGGAAGATTGAAAGAAAGAATTCACTCTGGTAACGGAAAAGAACAGGATGAAAAAGTCTACATGACACACGACGACAAACTTAGGCCAGGTATTCAGGAAACCAACTGGCATGGGCAGATACCAGAACACCATATCTCATCATCATTCAAATCAGTAGAGTTCGGTGATGTATACTTTCATTATGAGAGTATACAAAATCATCGATGGAGGCAACCTGAAGAGTGAAGTGGAGAAGCTAAGAAAGACTTCAGCGATAAAAGGTGTACTGAGAATAGCGTCAAGGAAGTAATTACAGTATAAAACAAGCCTGGAGAAATATGCTTTACTTTTTTATATAAATTCAATAAAGATTTTAGGGTATACCGATGGAATCATAATTATTTACCTAAGTCAGATAGTGGCGGAGAACCATCAATAGGCACAAACCACTTTACAAGCACAATTTCTCTAAAAATATTTTTTTTTCATTCAACATCACAAATATATTTATCCATCGAAAGTCTTAAAGTTATGCATTATAACTTTACAGAAGAAATAAATTATTCATTGACTTTTAAAAAATGTTAAATTCCTAATCCTACTAATTACGTAGTAAATATTAAATCAGCATCATCAAATTGTAAAACCCTTTTTGTACATAACCTGTATATTAACAAACACAATCTTAGCCTCCAAGGAAAATATCAACATTTGGTTTTCTTAACTTAGATGTCTTGTCAAAATATGAAATACAAGAAAATATCATTTATCTGTCAAGACGTAAAAAAACTCAAAGATATTGTTAACAAAAATCTGTTTCTTGCACAAAACTCTTCAAAAATTAAATATTTTTAAACAATAACAAACTCTGCGTGTTCGAAAAGAATTTTATTTCAGTTTAATCTGATACTAGTCTTTTCTCATATATCTTCAATGTGATTCATTGAAGTCGTTATCCTCATCTTCATGCGTCTCGACTTGTCTCCTATGAGCATGGAATGGCGGTTGGCAGACAGAAAAATTGCAGAAGGTTTGAGTGTATCGTGTTTTGTTTGGTTGCTTTCATTCCATTGCACATGTACCCAAGGCGAAATTATATATGAGATCTGTAATTAGCAGCATAAAAACTTATATTCTTCGTCAAACCTCGAATCTTTATGTCATTCCATCGTTGGCTAATTCACCTCTCGTTTTCTGTACAAATAGCCATCTCTCATCTCTCGGTGTGACATTTGAAAGTGTTGCAATTTGGCATAAGGAGTATCGGACATTTGTATACCTAGAGCAGTTAAAATAGATTTTTTGTTGGTAGGTAGATGCAATAATGGTCTTGTATAGGAAGGGATTTAGAAAGATTTATTGATTTTTTCTTGTCCAGTCTTCTTTCTTCCTAATCTTCCGCATTGAATCTTCTTTTCTTGTTGCATCCTTCTGTCTTCTCACTTGTGCCTTCGTTCTTCTCTGGACCGGGAATTGGGATTTAAGACCTGCTTAACTTCGTTATTGCATAATCAATTCTTATGGTATTTTCTTTCAAATCGTTGTGTATCTTTCACTGTGTCAGGTTGTTCATCAGGATAGATTGGACAGCCTTCCAGCGTTCTCTTGCTTACTCCCAAGAGCGTTCAGGGAATGTTCTGCAGTTGCTAGATTCTGTATGGTATGACAACAGTTTCATCCATTCTGTATCTTGGGTTACAGAAATGAGTCTCTTCTTCTTTCCATGAATTCAAACATTCGTTCGTCCTTGATGTAACACGTCCGCCTCATTTCGGTTCGATGGGCATCCATCATATTGTAAGTAGGCTGTTTAGGATTTCTTATTGGTAACGCCACGTAGCGCTCTGTATGAAAAATCACTGGCTGTGCTGCGTGCAGTCTGTGGCTAGTTTGCATTGTTGTCTGCCATTGTAGTGTTGGGCAGATGGATGTGAACAGTGCGTAGCGTTGAGCAGTTGGAGGTGAGCCACCAGCAGTGGTAGATGTGGGGAGAGAGATGGCGGAGTTTTGAAATTTGTAAGACTGGATGTCATGAACTGCTATATACATTATGACTTTTGAACACTATTGAGACCCAGTAAAGAATAACTTTATGATCTACTTAAAAAAAACGAAGGAACACAAAAAGACATTTCCCTTCACAGGAATTGCATACAGAATTTTCTTTTCAAGTACTTGGTAATTTCTTTTGTAGAATAAATTGTGATGCATCACTCTAGTATTAAGATGTGACATAGGTATTAGACATGGCCATCTTTAGTGTAATATTTTTTTTGCTTGAGCTTTGTCATGTTTAGATATAAGTTATTACATTTGCTACTGCTGTTTGCCAGGCATAGTGCTACTAAATTTCACTTTGTATTACTCTGTTAAGCTAGTTTTACTACTGATTTATTTTTCTTGTTGCTGCACATTGGCTCATATTAGTTGTAATGTTGCATTGCTTGGTAATTTAGATTTACTGCAGCTTGCTTTGACAATTTCCATTTTTTAATTGCTGTTTGTATTAATTGTTTTATGCTGCTGCATTGCCTCGTCCCTTAGTTTAGCATCTGAGCTCAGTAAATTTAAGTTAGCTTAAGAGGGGGTAGACTATATAAGAGAATGAGTTGCGATGAATTGGAAGAAATGCATTGAGAAGTTATACGAAAAAAGTACAGAAAGCAGGTATAGATAGGACTTTTTGGGAATAATGATGAACGAAGGGAGATCTCCAAGAAAAAAAAAAGGTTTTGTTTGCAAAATACTGCAGTACCAAATGTTACACTGAAAACAAACCCTGTCCTTTCCCCCTGTGTTATTCTGCTATGTGTTATTCCTGTTTTTATGTGTTTAGGTAATAAGATTTATGTTGTAGAATTTTTGAAATACTATGTTATTTTCTTCGTAAAGATGTTTAGACATTATTTATTCTGTTTTGTTTTAATGATCATGTGTGAAATTAATGTTTCAAGAACTATTCTCATTATTTTATTTATTTACTTGTGTCATAATTCCTGTAACACTGATGTATACGTCTATTTCTATTCTTTTGTAAAGCCTGTATTACTACAAATGTTATCTGTACTGTTATGTTCTTTAATGATGTTTCTTGGACCTTTGTAATTGTATTCTTATGTTGTAAATTTATAATAATATAGACACCAGTTCTTCAAATTAAATTACATTTCACTGCACACGTTTCTGTTGGTCATAGTAATGCACAATATGTGAGAAGTTGGGACTGTTAGTGTTTGCACGTGTGTTAATAATTCTGCAAGGGACTGGATAACAGCATTGCTGGTTCTAAGGACATTTCAAAAAAATGTTTGTGAGTGCACAAGTGGTGGTTCATGGACTTGCTATATTGTCCACAAGACTCTTCGATGGTGATTGTGGCACCTGCACAGTCGCAACAGATGGCTGCTGGCCGTCTCTACAAGGACTACAGTGGGTCTGCATCTTTGATGGCCTACCAATACCATTATTTCTACAAAGACTGCAGTGGCTCTGCACCTCTGGTGGCCCACCAATACCGTAATCTCTAACAGGACTACAGTGGTCTGCTCTGTGATGACCTACCTACCAATATTCTTCAAAACTTTGACTGACTCTGCTGTGGGTTTGCTCTGTTGTGACCCATTACCTGCCTGCATGTCAGGAGTCAGCATTGTCTTTCTGTTGGAAGGACAACACTACTTCTTCAAGACTGCATGGAAATCCGCTACTTCCGTGTGCATTGTCTTTTACTGCTCAGACTTTGAGAAAAGAAACGGCAGTTTTACTGTGATGAATGATCAGGGCTGTCTTTATGGACTGTCAGAAAATTTTAGCTTTTGACCAACATTGTATTAATAAGTGTGTGCATTTGATATCTTTCTTACTGTAATTATGAAAATTTTTTTCAAATCTGTATTGGCCAGTGCCCAAAACAATTTGTAAATTTTTTTGTGGGGAGCATGGGTGCTATGTAAGTAGGCTGTTTAGGTTTTCTTATTGGTAACGCCACGTAGCGCTCTGTATGAAAAATCACTGGCTGTGCTGTGTGCAGTCTGTGGCTAGTTTGCATTGTTGTGTGCCATTGTAGTGTTGGGCAGATGGATGTGAACAGCGCGGAGCGTTGAGCAGTTGGAGGTGAGCCGCCAGCAGTGGTGGATGTGGGGAGAGAGATGGCGGAGTTTTGAAATTTGTAAGACTGGATGTCATGAACTTCTATATATATTATGACTATTAAGGTAAATACATTGTTTGTTCTCTATTAAAATCTATCATTTGCTAACTATCCCTATCAGTAGTTAGTGCCTTCCGTAGTTTGAATCTTTTATTTAGCTGGCAGTAGTGGCGCTCGCTGTATTGCAGTAGCTTAAGTAACGAAAATTTTTGTGAGGTAAGTGATTTGTGAAAGGTATAGTTTAATGTTAGTCAGGGCCATTCTTTTGTAGGGATTATTGAAAGTCAGATTGCGTTGCGCTAAAAATATTGTGTGTCAGTATAAGCACAGTCTTGTATAATTGTTCAAAGGGGACGTTTCAATATCTCCTTATGCTGCTCTATACAGTTTGCGACAAAAGTGTTAAGTATCTACCACTTTAGCAAAACTGTTGTTATGAAGATCGCATGTGACTTTCACATGAATAAAGATCGTGTCATGGTACATGTTGACTGCATCCAGGATTCGTCGTAGATCCCCATACTTTTCTCCAGAGGTGTTATCCTCTTGGACTGTTGCTTCCACCAAGGCATTTCCTTTCGTCATCTCGAAAGCAGACGTACCAGGCACTCACACTCAGAGTTCCTTCCTCTTGTGCCTAACCGCTCTACTCAATTCTGCTGTCGATCTGACCGCAATGAGAGGCATCGTTCTTGATGATGTCGTGTATAATACAACATTGTGCATACTTTTATCCATCTAACATTTCCAAATTTCTCTGATTTACTTTTCATTACCATCTATCTTATCGCAAACCTTTTTCCGTTAAGGTATATTATAAGCTTTACAAACGCTAAAAACTACTAAGATACTTTACAAAATTCTGTATTTAAACTATATATAAGATTACCCTTATTAAACTGTTCATAACTTTACATCTATTTTAACAGATCAACATCTGTACCCATTCTATATGTACATTTTCTTTTCCCCTTTTTTCTATTAGTATAAAGGTAATCGTTTCCTCATCTTCATCACGATGAATAGTAAGAGGAAAATTGGTGGTGATGATAATTAGTGTGTTAGTATATGTCCTTCTTTTAAACTACAGGTACATCATATCATAAAAACTCCGCAGTCTCTTCTTTTTGGCATAAGCTGTAACAGAACTTCAAAATATATCTCTGTTTCTTGTTTCCTTTTTAAAACTTTCTCCACTGTCCAATTCCATTGTCTAGAGCTTGTACTTTTATTAGTTGTAGTTATCCCTATCTCCTTCTTATAAACAGTAAACTTTTATATTACTTTCTCCCCCTATCTTACTCTTACTTATTGAAATCATCCCTGTGTTAAACTCACATCTCTCTGGCTACATCTTTCCAAGAAATAACGTGTCTCTCGCTTTCCGTAATAATTCAGTTCTCTCTCTTAATTCTTATCCGCTAACAATCTTTTATATCTATTTCCGTCACATCTCTTTGTAATATCAACTTGTGGTAACTTCCACAAATCATAAATGCTTCTGATTTTCCCCAAAAATATCTCCTCAACAAATTAAAAATAAGTATTTCTTTCTTACATAATTCTTTACACATGGTTTCTTCGCTTCTTTTTGTCCACAAAAATCAACTTCTTTCTACTTTACACCACATGTTAAGAGAGAATCTACTACTATTTCGTCAAACTATCGACATGCTAATCTCTGTCTTTCTCCTTTCTTTCTATTCATTCCCCATAACACGTTTTCTCTGCAGAATGGTTACTTTAGGTGTTATTTTCTTGTTCTTCCTTCACAACTATCTTTTTTGATATACTGAGAAAGTTAACCAATTTATTTTAATGAGATAAGTACAAATTAATATTTTTTATTTGTATGCTTTTTCTTAGCTTCCCTAGTCTTTGACTTCTATACTTTTACTCTCTTTGAAAACTGGATATTTGATGCATATAATTTTTCTGGTGGAGTTAATGTTTACTATTTTACCCTTTATGCGCTTTCAAGTGACTCACATGGTGCAAGCCCAATGATTTTCCTGTTTTTAGCTTAATCAATTCGACTGCATTATCATGAACCACTTTACTTCCTTCTGTAGGGCCTTTATATACCGAAAAGAATTTATAGCTTTGATGTTTTTTCTTGCTAGAGAGATGGTGGGTTTTCACAAGTACTTTTTGTTCTAGTGAAAATACTCGTGAGGTCGCCGTTTTGTCTGCCCGGTTCTTTCTATTTAACGCCACAGCCTTCAAGTTGCTCAGTGCTAATGTTACTAGATGCTGATTTTGTACTCTGGATACTGGTGGAAATTTAATTATTTTCTGGATAAGTCCCTATCCAGTTTACATCATCTGATTTATGTATCAATACTAGTGTTGCCAGTGGTGTATTATCCTCTTGACATACAATTTCTCGCTCGGTTTCGTATAAATGAACTGCATCCTCTACAAGTTGGTCATCATCACTTTTTGTACAGCTGCATACATTAACTGTTGACAACTCTTGTTCCCCATCGTCGGACGATTCCCAGTCAATTGTTTCCCAGCATGCTGGTATTTGTATCTTATCACCCCCTAAACCTACTTCAGAATCTTGTTGATCAAACCTAAGCCTATTTACACATTTAATTATAAAATCAACTTCATTTAGCGAGTGAATCTCTTGTGAATGGTCTTCGTACCGTTCATCTCGTCAATTCTGATTTTTACCAGAGTTTTATGGCCTCAAATCGACTTCCTGTACCCGTTCATCTCTCGTGTGTTTTCCTGCTGAAGTCTAATTCTCCCAAGCTTTCTGCATTCTAGGCATTCTAGTTCCACCCGAATAATTTGGGCTTTGTGGTGGAAAACCTCTAAACTTTACTGCTTCGTTTGCATGGTGATCATATCGCGATCGCGAATTATAGTTACTACTATAATTTCTGGAACCGAAGCCATTATTGTAATTCCGCGGCTCACCAAAACCATAATTACTGTTTGACCTCTGTGAGTTGGCAAAACCATAGCTATTATTATCCCATGGGCAATTACTAATGTTCCCAAAACGATTACCTTCTCCAACATTATTATTGCCATTTTAAGCATTATTAAAGGCCAATCGGTTGCTATTATTCCCCCTACTATTGGTTTTTCTCACTTCACGTTGTTTCTTCGCACCATTTTCACTGAAGATCATTTCAAGTTCTCTTAACACAATATATACTCATAAAAAAATTCATTTGTCATGGAGATGGATCCTAGGCTCATTTCACACAGTAAAATACCTATTAGGTAGGTGTGGGGAGGTGATTCATAGACAAAAGCATTTGGAGTGGAGATGGGGAGGGAGAGACTGTGTCCATACATATAAATCCACCTGCCCACCTAGTCGTTAGTGCGATGCAGCTGTTTGCAAGAACGTTTAATCCCACCAACTGCGGTTCACAGCGTGTAAATATCGGCGTTTCACCTGACATTGAGTCTGAGGGGTGTGTGCATTGTGTACTGAGCCGGGGACCTAAACGCGACAGGGAGGCTTCGTCTCGTCGCAGCTCTCAGTGGTTCACAACCATACAGCAAATAGGCTACAACAGTGCACCCACCCCACAGCCGCCCTACACCGAACCCAGAGTTATTTTGCGGTTCGGCCCCCAGTGGACTCTGTTCTAAGTTGCTATCTATATTTTGTTTCTCTATATTTTGTTTCTGTCTGAAATTTAGCTCAACTTTCCAGAACGTAATATGAATTGAACTGTAACTGACCTGAATGCAGCTTGAGTTTGTATTAAACGTGCAACAATTATCTGGCCTCATTAAAATTTTCACTTACCTCGCGTCTTGACTACATTGTTGCAGATTTCTCGAAAGCATAGCGGCAAACTGCAAGCATACAGCAGCTAAGCTAGATTTCTATTTCTAAATACATATTCAGATTGTTGCGTGTGGTAATGCGTAATGATAAACAATGGGATGGGTAGAGTAATTATTCCCATGAAACGATATGCCAAGACACAAGACAACAATTTTAGAATGAAATATATATTCAAGAAGACTTCTCATGATCTTTACACACAACATTGGTCTGAACAATACTACGCTTAACAAAGTGAACAATTGAGTTAAGAAGGGTAGAAAGTTAACACAGAATTTCTATAAAAATCAAACAGCTTAATCAATTAATATGCAAATATATGACTCAGGGAAGTGAGATGGTCTTTCTCTCAGCTCTGGGTAAGTTAACTAGCTGACAATAATCATTCCTAGCTGCGCAGTGCTGCAGTCTTACCTGAAATATCTTCTCCTCGAAAATGACATTATTCAAAATTTATATTCCTTTCGTTTTTAAATATATCCATCATACTCATCTAACAGATACAATCACAAGTCTAAACAGCACTATTAAATACGTCAATCATCTACCACACTTCAACTAAGAATGTATCAGACTGCGCAGATGCAAAGACTGTGCATGGACAACGGAAAAGATTTCTTAACAGTAATGTAACTCTCTCTCTTTGATGTGCACATCGATTACATACAAATACCAACTAACATGACCACCTTACACTGTATGAACACTTAACATATAACTGTAGGTATTTCGTGAGATGTATGTTGACTGAAGTAACACATTGCCCAGAACGTACAATATCGCTCCTATAGCATCTACCGCAGAGGCTTCTACCAGAGAGGCTTTTTCTGGCCGTCCCGCAATATTCTCGCTCTGACTAAACGATCGAATTTCTTTAACTCACCACATCGTCGAACTGACCCACTGACGACTATGCTGATCTAACGCACGTTATTCTCGGTGTGTGATAACAGCAATAGACATATTCCACGTATCGGCATTGGAGTGGTTAAGGTTGAAACCAAGCACATATTTACTCAACGGCGTGGATGAGAAGCATGATATCTGGAAGAGAGAGTAGTCAAACGACGTCACATGTGGGTGATCAGACCAGTTCAGGGAATTTCGGGGTAATGATCAACTTGCAATACATGCATTGTAATCATCCATCTGTATACGGTGATGTTCCCATACAGTATTCACAGATTTACTGTCATGACGGAGGCAATGACTTTTCCGCATTCTTAACATTGATTTTATCAGAAAAATCTCTGTTTTAGTGTGCGTGTTTTTCATACTTCTATCTTAAGAAGGTGGAGGGTACTTCCATCCCACTGTCACTTGTCCCCGTTTGGTATACCAGTAGCGAATGCTGCGAGGGAGGAACAACTGCTGGGAAGCCTGAAGTCTCTTTCTAATTTCACCGTCATGTGGATTTCCTGAGATCTATGTAACAGGTGGAAAAAAAAGGAAAACAGCACATTACCATGTCTAATGCGGTGTAGGAAAACCATTGGCATTCAAAACGTGGATAAGTAGACATCCACTGTTTTCGAGAGAATCTTATACCATTGTTCTTTCAAGTACCGATGATGCATTTAGCGGTGTATGTGGCTACTGTATGCGAAATTTATTGCGAATAGATTTAGTAGCAGAGAAGTAATAAATTTAAACGTCACACATGATGCTGCAGCTATTCATGCGTCGTTTTGTTTATGACCTCGTATTTCCTGAACTATGATAAGTAGGTGGTTTTTTCGCCCACAGTGAATGTTGCTTCACATTAAGGGATATGTGTACCAACTTCGGTTGAAATCTAGCAAAAAAATGTGACCAATGGGCTCATGGTTGTACATAACGTATCTATGTTTTTCATAATATGCCTTCTACAATGTTTATCCTCTCTCTCCCTTTATAATGATTATCGTTATCATAATATGATGATTCACATTTCTGTGGTTAATCACTGTATATTTTTTTTAAATTATGAATTTGGCCAGCTATGGACCGCATACAACTTAAGACTTATGGTGTTTCTTTTTCTTCCGTTCTTCCCAGTACTTCTTCATTTTCTCGCCAACTGCTCGTCTCTGCTCATCTGTCCACACTCTCTTGGGTCGAGGTTTTGGCGCATCTTCTTCATAGTTTGCGTTTTCTATAAGTAGCCTAAAGTTATTCCTGTAACGTATTATTTCTTCTGTAGCACCTATTTTGTTGGCGTCTTTCTTTACTGCTTCTATCCATCCTACGGTGTTTTTCAGCTTACTAACGTAATTAAAAATTTTCTTTGTAATTCGTGTTTCTCCCATTCTTTTTAAATGTCCATAAAATTTTAGCCGTCTCTTCCTCATTGTGTCTGTGATCTTTTCTGTATTTTTGTATAGGTCTTCATTTCTCCTTTTAATCCACCTGTTTTCCTTGTTTTTCTCAGGACCTAGAATTTTTCTTAATATTTTTCTCTCTCTTTTTTCTAGTTCTCTTAATTCGCCTTTCTTATTCAATGTTAGGCACTCTGATCCATATGTTGCTTGTGTCCTAATAACTGAATTATAATGTTTAATCTTTGCTTGTATGGATATTGATTTCTTATTGTAGTAGTTTTGTGTTAATTTATATGCAAATTCCAACTTTTTTATTCTTTCTTTATTTGTTGTGTTATCCAGTCCATTGGCTTGGATCCACTCCCCCAGGTATTTGAATCTATCAACTTTTTTAATTTTTCCATACTTTGTTTTCATAAACTTTTCTGTATTATGTTTGTGTTCTATATACTTGGTTTTTTCGTAGGATATTTTTAGCCCAGTCTTTTCAGCAATCTCGTGTAACATATCAAGCATAAGTGTTGCGTCTGTTCGGTTTTCAGTTATCAATGCCATATCATCCGCAAAGGCTAAACATTTTACTTCAAATTTGTTCTTTCCTTGGCCCATGCTTATACCCTTTGTGCCTCTGTTTTTTAATGTGTTTTCCCATGTTTTTACTACTTTATCTAAAACCAAGTTAAAGAGAATTGGGGACAGTCCGTCACCTTGTCGAACTCCTGTTTTGATTTTGAATGGTTCAGAAATTTCGCCTTGAAACTTAATTCTTGATGTTGTAACTGTGAGCGTTTGTTCAACAAGCCTTCTGGTGTTTTCATCTATCCCTGATTCATAAAGTATCTGGAATAGTGTTTGTTTGTCAACTGAGTCGTAGGCCTTCTTGAGGTCTACGAAAGTACTGTATTTTTACTTTGTATAGCTCTCACTCTCAAAATTGTTTTTAAATTAAGAATCTGTTCTGCACATGATCTACCTTTTCTAAATCCTGCTTGATAATCTCCTATATTAGGTCCTGCTTGTTCCTCTATTCTATTTAAAAGTGCTTTAGAAAGTATTTTGTATGTCACTGGTAACAAGGATATGCCCCTGTAGTTGTTGGTGTCTGTTTTATCTCCTTTTTTATGGAGAGGGCGGATCAATGCTTGTTTCCAGTCACTGGGTATGATTCCTTTTGTCCAAATGTCTTTAATTACTTTGTGAATTTTCTGACATGCGGATAAGCCCCCTAGTTTCCACATTTCTGCCACTATCCCATCCTCACCTGATGCTTTGTTATTCTTCAATGCTTTGATAATCTTTTCTATTTCTTCTACTGTAGGTGGTTCCGACGGTGGATTTTGATGTTGTGGTTTTTGAAATTGTAACCTGTCATTAGGCTCCTCACAATTTAATAGATTTTCAAAGTATTCAGCTAAGATTTGGCAGTTCTCTTTATTGCTTAAAACCATTTTTCCATTTTTATCTTTAAAATGTAAACTTGGTGACTGGAATCCTGTTAAAACTTCTCTGAAAGTCTTATAGAAGTCTCTAGTGTTGTTCCTTTTGAAATCAGAATCCATTTCTTCTAATCTGTCTTTGTCATATTTTCTTTTCACTGATCTGATGATTTTTGCTGTCTTTTTCCTTTCTTCCTTAAACTCTTCCCAGTATTCGTGTTTCTTATTGCTGTTACATTTTTTCCATGCCTTTAGTCGATTGTCAATTGCTTCATCACACAGCTCATTCCACCATCTGTGTTTTGGTATTCTTCGTGGCTGTCCCATTTCTTTAACTGACTCTATCATTGTTTCTTTAATTTCTTCCCAATTATCCATTTTTCTTGTGTTTAGTATATGACAGAATTTGTCCTGCTTTTGCAGGAGAACTTTAGTGTTTACTCTTGGAAATCTTCTTGGTTTTGGTTTAGGTTTGTTTGGTTGGAACATGGTCTTCATTTCTGTCAGATAATGATCTGAGTCTATGTTTAGGCCCTTCCTCACTCTGACATCCAAGATTTCCTTGTAGTTGCGAGTCGTTATTGCCACATGGTCCAACCGATATTCACCTTGATTTGGATTAGGTGATACCCACGTTTTTTTCTTTCTTGCAAGTTTCCTGAAACATGTCGACATTAATTTTAGATTAAACTGTCTACAAAAATCTATAAGTCATTCCCCATTTCTGTTGGTTCTTGCATGTGCTGGATAATCTCCAACTACTGATTTAAATTTTATTTCTTTGCCAACTTGTGCATTAAAGTCTCCCACTAAAATTTTTATATGTTCTTTTGGTAATATGGATGTTTCGTGTTCAAGCATTTCCCAGAAATCTTCCACTTTGTCAACATTTGTTCTGTTATGTTGGTTAATAGGTGCATGTGCATTTATAATAGTGTAGCGTTTATTGCCTGACTTGAACGTCAGAAAAGAAATTCGTTCTGATGGGGAGCTAAAATTAGTTATTGATTCCGTAAGTTGCTGTTTGACCATAAATGCGGTCCCTGTATATATATATATATATATATATATATATATATATATATATATATATATATATACCGTGTAGTAATAAAGAAATTTCTTTGTTTCTTTTTACACAAATATTTTATACGTTGACCAACTTTGCACTATATTATGTTAAAATAGTTTAACATTTTGTCCATTGCACTAGGTTCATTTTATCTACAGAGATTATCCAATGTTGCTGACCATTTATCTTATAGTTATTGCGTTGCTCTTGTTCTTCCTGGGTGGCGCTGGTTGTCAGCGTGAATGTACACTACTGGCCATTAAAATTGCTACACCACGAACATGACGTGCTACAGATGCGAAATTTAACCGACAGGAAGAAGATGCTGTGATATGCAAATGATTAGCTTTTCAGAGCATTCATACAAGGGTGGCGCCGGTGGCGACACCTATAACGTGCTGACATGAGGAAAGTTTCCAACCGATTTCTCATACACAAACAGTAGTTGACCGGCGTTGCCTGGTGAAACGTTGTTGTGATGCCTCGTGTAAGGAGGAGAAATGCATACCACCACGTTTCCGACTTTGATAAAGGTCGGATTGTGGCCCATCACGATTGCGGTTTATCGTATAGCGACATTGCTGCTCGCGTTGGTCGAGATCCAGTGACGGTTAGCAGATTATGGAATCAGAGGGTTCAGGAGGGTAATACGTAACGCCGAGCTGGATCCCAACGGCCTCGTGTCATTAACAGTCGAGATGATAGACATCAGCATGGCTTTAACGGATCGTGCAGGCACGTCTCGATCCCTGAGTCAACAGATGGGGACGTTTGCAAGACAACAACCATCTGCACGAACAGTTCGATGACGTTTGCAGCAGCGTGGACTATCAGCTCGGAGACCATGGCTACGGTTACCCTTGACGCTGAATCACAGACAGGAGTGCCTGCGATGGTGTACTCAACGACGAACATGGGTGCACGAATGGCAAAACGTCAATTTTTCTGATGAATCCAGGTTCTGTTTACAGCACTATGATGGTCGCATCCGCGTTTGGCGACATCGCGGTGAACGCACATTGGAAGCATGTATTCGTCATCGCCATACTGGCGTATCACCCGGCGTTATGGTATGGGGTGCCATTGGTAACACGTCTCGGTCACCTCTTATTCGCACTGACGGCACTTTGAACAGTGGACCTTACATTTCAGATGTGTTACGGCCCATGGCTCTACCCTTCATTCGATCCATGCGAAAGCCTACATTTCAGCAGGATAATGCACGACCGCATGTTTCAGGTCCTGTATGGGCCTTTCCGGATACAGAAAATGTTCGACTGCTGTCCTGGCCAGCACATTCTCCAGATCTCTCACCAATTGATAACGTCTGGTCAGCGGTGGCCGAGCAACTGGCTCGTCACAATACGCCAGTCACTATTCTTGATGAACTGTGGTATCGTGTTGAAGCTGCATGGGCAGCTGTACCTGTACACGCCATCCATGCTCTGTTTGACTCAATGCCCAGGCGTATCAACGCCGTTATTAGGGCCAGAGGTGGTTTTTGTTGGTACTGATTTGTCAGGATCTATGTACCCAAATTGTGTGAAAATGTAATCACATGTCAGTTCTAGTATAATATATTTGTCCAATGAATACCCGTTTATCATCTGCATTTCTACTTGGTGCAGCAATTTTAATGGCCAGTAGTGTACTGTGGCACCACCTACTGACCATGCCATTGTAGCACTCTGTACTCAAAATCTGAATTCTGAGCTCATGTTCGTCTCAAATCAACCATGTAACTATGTATCGCCTGGTTTTTATCGTAAAATTATAGATGTTTCTAGCCTTGATGTAGTGTATAGTTCCATCTTTCTACAGGTGCCGTATCTGTAATTATTTCAAGCATCTTCTCTTTGCCATATGTTAGCCATAAGTACCTCCATACATTTGTGTTACGTAAATATCCATTTTTATATTCAGGCCCTGATGACGGCTAACGCCGAAAGACGCTAAAAATTGATTAATAAATGAAGGAATACTGGTTTCCAGTTTTCTTTGCATTATATTCCTTCATCTACGACCAATTCAGCAAATTACAGAGTATGCAAGTTGTTAACCACGGTCACTTTCTTCCAGGGTGCCTTTATGGCAAATGGCAAACGCAAACCTTTGTTGGTTGACATCGGTCCAATAGTCTGTGAGGTGATGTTGAAAGCGCGCGCAGATAATCACACACACACACACACACACACACGCACACACACACACACACACACGCACACACACACACACATTTACATATTTATAGGGTGTATCAAAAAGAATCACCAGATTTAAGAGAATCATAACTATTATTTATATGAGGTATGTACTTGAACAACATAGTGTTGGAAAGAGCAAACTCTCAATCTCAAGTTTGACATGGTTCCCGCTAGGTACCAGCAGTGTGCGCCCATTTCAGTTCTAGTAAAAATGGCCCCGGGACAACAAAAAGCGTTTTGTGTTCCACGTTTAGCGCAATGCGGGTCAGTAATAACTGTTCAGCGTGACTTCCTTATGAGGTATGGTGTGTATCGTTCTACAGCACAGAGCATTGGACACGACGACATGAACAATGGCGAGAAACAGATTGCTTGTGTAAAGGCAAATCGCCGGGCAGACCCCAAGTATCTGACACGGACGTCGAACGGATTCGCCACAGTTTCACAAGAAGTCCGCAGAAATCCGTTTACCGTGCAGTTCGACAGGTCAACATGTCCCAGACGTCCGTCTGGTGTGTGTTGCGTCGAGGTCTACACATGAAAGCATACAAAATTCAATTACTGCGAGCGCCTCGTGAAGGTGATAATCAACAACATGTGGAGTTCGGTAATTTTGTTCTTGGCAAGATGGAGGATGACAGTTTTCTTCCAGACTTAGTGTTTAGTGACGAGTAAACATTCTATTTAAATGGAAAGGTGAACCGTCCTAAGGTGAGAAATTCGGGTACGGAACAACCACATGAAGTTGTACAATATAAGAGAGATTCTTCAAAATTTAATGTGTTGTGAGCAGTTTCACGGGAAAAGGTGTGTGATCCATTTTTCTTTGTCGAGAACGCTGTCACAGGAAGCACATATCTCGATATGCTTGAGAACTTTCTCTTCCCGCATTTGGAGACGGATTCGAACGACTGCATTTACCAACAGGATGGTGCACCGCAACACTACAATCTAGAAGGGAGAGAATTTTTAAATCAAAGGATTACTGAACGGTGGATCGGTCGCATTGGACCAAATGATTCAGCCTTACATTACTGGCTTCTAAGGTCACCGGACCTGACGGTGTATGATTATTTCTTGTTGGGGTTTATAAAAGGTTGTGTTTATGTGCCTCCATTACCAACAACAATGAATGAACTGAGGCATTGCAAAACAGCAGCTGTGGAAGTTGTAATCCAAGACATGCTCGCTGCACTGTGGGAACAATTTGAGTATTGTGGTGTCACCGCCAGACACCACACTTGCTAGGTGGTAGCCTTTAAATCGGCCGCGGTCCGTTAGTATACGTCGGACCCGCGTGTCGCCACTATCAGTGATTGCAGACCGAGCGCCGCCACACGGCAGGTCTAGAGAGACTTCCTAGCACTCGCCCCAGTTGTACAGGCGACTTTGCTAGCGATGGTTCACTGATAAATTACGCTCTCATTTGCCGAGACGGTAGTTAGCATAGCCTTCGGCTACGTCATTTGCTACGACCTAGCAAAGCGCCATTACCAGTTACTATTTATGCTGTAAAACATGTACCGTCAAGAGCGATGTTCACCATTTATGGATTAAAGTTAAGTATTCCAGCAGCAACGTACGTTTTTTGTTAGTCTCATTTCCTTGACCTGTTCCAGACCTCACGCCAGCCTGCGTGAGCTAAACCGCGTGCCTTTCAGCTTCCTCTCATAGTGGGTTGGCTGTCTTGCCAATCCACAACATTTGGCGACAAGGCCAATTCGCGTTCGTAACTATACTGCCCTGATTTACTTGTGTAATGGCTTTGCCACAATCTCCAGATGTACTGTCCGAATTTTATCGCTTACAGAATCAGCAGACGCAGGCCTTACTGGATGTCAGGAGGTCAGGAGTCCACTACACGCAACAAGCGGCTACACGGGTAGCAGGGGTTGTGTGGCGTGGGCTGGGCGGTTTTTTAGGTTAGATGGCCTTGGGCAAGTACAGAAAGGGCAACAGCCTCAACGGGTGCGGGGCAAAGTCAGGACATGCGGGGAACAAGCAGCAATCGGTATTCTAATTGTCAACTGTCGAAGCTGCGTTGGTAAAGTACCGGAACTTCAAGCGCTGATAGAAAGCACCGAAGCTGAAATCGTTATAGGTACAGAAAGCTGGCTTAAGCCAGAGATAAATTCTGCCGAAATTTTTACAAAGGTACAGACGGTGTTTAGAAAGGATAGATTGCATGCAACCGGTGGTGGAGTGTTCATCGCTGTTAGTAGTAGTTTATCCTGTAGTGAAGTAGAAGTGGATAGTTCCTGTGAATTATTATGGGTGGAGGTTACACTAAACAACCGAACTAGGTTAATAATTGGCTCCTTTTACCGACCTCCCGACTCAGCAGCATTAGTGGCAGAACAACTGAGAGAAAATTTGGAATACATTTCACATAAATTTTCTCAGCATGTTATAGTCTTAGGTGGAGATTTCAATTTACCAGATATAGACTGGGACACTCAGATGTTTAGGACGGGTGGTAGGGACAGAGCATCGAGTGACATTATACTGAGTGCACTATCCGAAAATTACCTCGAGCAATTAAACAGAGAACCGACTCGTGGAGATAACATATTGGACCTACTGATAACAAACAGACCCGAACTTTTCGAATCTGTATGTACAGAACAGGGAATCAGTGATCATAAGGCCGTTGCAGCATCCCTGAATATGGAAGTTAATAGGAATATAAAAAAAGGGAGGAAGGTTTATCTGTTTAGCAAGAGTAATAGAAGGCAGATTTCAGACTACCTAACAGATCAAAACGAAAATTTCTGTTCCGACGCTGACAATGTTGAGTGTTTATGGAAAAAGTTCAAGGCAATCGTAAAATGCGTTTTAGACAGGTACGTGCCGAGTAAAACTGTGAGGGACGGGAAAAACCCACCGTGGTACAACAACAAAGTTAGGAAACTACTGCGAAAGCAAAGAGAGCTTCACTCCAAGTTTAAACGCAGCCAAAACCTCTCAGACAAACAGAAGCTAAACGATGTCAAAGTTAGCGTAAGGAGGGCTATGCGTGAAGCGTTCAGTGAATTCGAAAGTAAAATTCTATGTACCGACTTGACAGAAAATCCTAGGAAGTTCTGGTCTTACGTTAAATCAGTAAGTGGCTCGAAACAGCATATCCAGACACTACGGGATGATGATGGCATTGAAACAGAGGATGACACGCGTAAAGCTGAAATACTAAACACCTTTTTCCAAAGCTGTTTCACAGAGGAAGACCGCACTGCAGTTCCTTCTCTAAATCCTCGCACAAACGAAAAAATGGCTGACATCGAAATAAGTGTCCAAGGAATAGAAAAGCAACTGGAATCACTCAATAGAGGAAAGTCCACTGGACCTGACGGGATACCAATTCGATTCTACGCAGAGTACGCGAAAGAACTTGCCCCCCTTCTAACAGCCGTGTACCGCAAGTCTCTAGAGGAACGGAGGGTTCCAAATGATTGGAAAAGAGCACAGATAGTCCCAGTCTTCAAGAAGGGTCGTCGAGCAGATGCGCAAAACTATAGACCTATATCTCTTACGTCGATCTCTTGTAGAATTTTAGAACATGTTTTTTGCTCGCGTATCATGTCATTTCTGGAAACCCAGAATCTACTATGTAGGAATCAACATGGATTCCGGAAACAGCGATCGTGTGAGACCCAACTCGCCTTATTTGTTCATGAGACCCAGAAAATATTAGATACAGGCTCCCAGGTAGATGCTATTTTTCTTGACTTCCGGAAGGCGTTCGATACAGTTCCGCACTGTCGCCTGATAAACAAAGTAAGAGCCTACGGAATATCAGACCAGCTGTGTGGCTGGATTGAAGAGTTTTTAGCAAACAGAACACAGCATGTTGTTATCAATGGAGAGACGTCTACAGACGTTAAAGTAACCTCTGGCGTGCCACAGGGGAGTGTTATGGGACCATTGCTTTTCACAATATATATAAATGACTTAGTAGATAGTGTCGGAAGTTCCATGCGGCTTTTCGCGGATGATGCTGTAGTATACAGAGAAGTTGCTGCATTAGAAAATTGTAGCGAAATACAGGAAGATCTGCAGCGGATAGGCACTTGGTGCAGGGAGTGGCAACTGACCCTTAACATAGACAAATGTAATGTATTGCGAATACATAGAAAGAAGGATCCTTTATTGTATGATTATATGATAGCGGAACAAACACTGGTAGCAGTTACTTCTGTAAAATATCTGGGAGTATGCGTACGGAACGATTTGAAGTGGAATGATCATATAAAACTAATTGTTGGTAAGGCGGGTGCCAGGTTGAGATTCATTGGGAGAGTGCTTAGAAAATGTAGTCCATCAACAAAGGAGGTGGCTTACAAAACACTCGTTCGACCTATACTTGAGTATTGCTCATCAGTGTGGGATCCGTACCAGGTCGGGTTGACGGAGGAGATAGAGAAGATCCAAAGAAGAGCGGCGCGTTTCGTCACTGGGTTATTTGGTAACCGTGATAGGGTTACGGAGATGTTTAATAAACTCAAGTGGCAGACTCTGCAAGAGAGGCGCTCTGCATCGCGGTGTAGCTTGCTCGCCAGGTTTCGAGAGGGTGCGTTTCTGGATGAGGTATCGAATATATTGCTTCCCCCTACTTATACTTCCCGAGGAGATCACGAATGTAAAATTAGAGAGATTAGAGCGCGCACGGAGGCTTTCAGACAGTCGTTCTTCCCGCGAACCATACGCGACTGGAACAGGAAAGGGAGGTTATGACAGTGGCACGTAAAGTGCCCTCCGCCACACACCGTTGGGTGGCTTGCGGAGTATCAATGTAGATGTAGATGTAGATGTAGATGCCCTTGGACAGCTCGTCCGGGGTCACCGTACAATTCAAAACGATGCGGCAGCCGCCGCTCCACCGCTCACGCAGCCACCACACGCAGTTGCACCAACTTTTCGTCCTTTTGATGCAGCACTGGAAAGCTGGACGGAGTGGTCACGCCAATTTGGATTCCATCTCGCTGCCTACAGAATTCAAGGTAACGAGCGGCAGCCTTTCTTATTATCTTCCGTCGGAGTGACCACGTACCGTGTGATAGTCAAATTATTTCCCCGACACGACGTAGCAACTCTGTTCTATGAAGAAATTTTGTCTGCATTAGATGCATATTTCAAAGAATCAGTCAATGTAGTTGCGAAAAGGTATACCTTCTTTCGTACTAAACGTACGGCAGGTCAGACTAATCGGGAGTGGGTTGCAACCTTGCAAGGCCTTACTATGGATTGTGCTTTTGAGTGTCAATGTGGACTCCCTTATTCAGATACTATGGTACGTGATGCAATTGCACAGAACGTTTCTGATGTTCGTATACGGGAACAGATTTTGAAACTAGTCAATCCCTCCCTTCAACAAGTGATGGACATATTGTATGGGCAGGACACACTTGACTTTGCTCAGGAATCATTTGAAACTTCACCACCCGTGTGTCAGATAACCGGCCCGCCGGGCGAGCTGCACGGAACAGTAAACAGTCCTCGTGCCCAGCCGCGCAACAGCCGCCTGGCTCTCAGACACGTCTGCCGCGCAGGCAAGCAAATGCAGTGCTAAAATCATGCCTGCGGTGTGCTACCAGACATTTGCGTGAGAATTGCCCGTCACGCCAGGTTATTTGCTTTTTCTGTAATAAAAAAGGACATGTTCAGAGTGTTTGCTAGAAAAAGCTCAGATCGGACACTCGCAACCATTCCAGGCCCTTTGCTTCGCGCCAGAATCGGAATCGAACCAAGGATACTCCGGCTCGTGAAACATCACCCATGGAAATTCATGTAGTTCATTCCACTCCGCCCAGTGCCACTCTCTCTAACAGTGACTGTGTTTGTTGTGGCGTAACAAGTTAGTTACGCCACACTGAGAAGGGAGCCGAAAGGCACGCGTACACACACGCCGACTGGCGTCAAGTCTGGAACAGGATACGTTATGACTGCTATAAAGAAAATACGTAGCTTTGGAATATACTTAACTTTTAATCACTCCTTGTGATACATCTCTCTTGACTATACAAATGAGACTCGTAAGATACATGCACTGTTACAATTGGCGCCTTGCTAGGTCGTAGCCATGGACTTAGCAGAAGGCTATTCTAACTGTCTCTCGGCAAATGAGAGGAAGGCTTCGTCCGTATTGTCGCTAGCAATGTCGTCCGTACAACTGGGGCGAGTGCTATCCCATATCTCGAGACCTGTCTTGTGGTGGCGCTCGGTCTGCGATCACACAGTGGCGACACGCGGGTCCGACAGGTACTAAAGGACCGCGGCCGATTTAAGCTACCACCTAGCAAGTGTGGTGTCTGGCGGTGACACCACAGTGTTCGTCCCACAAACAGTGTGCGTCGACGTCACTGGAAATCCCGTCATGTCACAAGTGATTTTGTACCAGTGTCAGTTCATGTCGCACGAGACAGTCGCTCTTGTCGTCAGCAGGACAATAAATATTTTGTAGATTTGGACATTAACGGCAAAGCGATACCGTTCCAGCTCGATACCGGAGCTGCAGTTTCACTGATCAATCAAGACAAGTTCAAACAGCTGGGCACTCCTCCGTTGCATGCCGCAAATGTTAAGTTAAGTAGTTATTCAGGACAAGCGATCCCTGTGTTAGGACAGTGCAGCCTTCTTGCAACATACAAGGGACAAACAAAACTTGTGTCATTTTACGTCCTTCGTTCTTCTGCTGCAGTGAACTTGTTTGGTTTCGATTTCTTTCAGTTGTTTAACTTGTCTATAGTCAATCAGGTCCTATCAGTGAACCAGACTGTGCCTTCAGACAGTGTTTCTCGTCTATGTGACGAATTTGCAGACATTTTTGCAGCGGGCCTTGGTTGCGCTAAGAACTATAAAGCACGTTTGGAACTGAAAGTAAACGCGCAACCGAAATTTTTCAGAGTGCACAGTGTTCCCCACGCATTGCGTGATGAGGTTGCAAAAACATTACACGATTTGGAATCACAAGGTGTAGTTGAACATGTGCAGGCTTCTCTCTGGGCATCACCCTTAGTAATTTTGCAAAAACCTTCCGGAAAATTGAGACTTTGTGTGGACCTCAAAGCAACAGTGGATCCACAACTAGTGACTGCAACTTTTCCTTTACCCCACCCGGAAGATCTTTTTGACAAACTGTGCCCGGGTAAATATTTTTCGAAGTTGGACCTAGCAGATGCGTACTTGCAAATACCGGTGGACGAAGACTCCCAGCGCGTTTTGGTGGTTAACACGCATCTTGGTTTGTATCGATTCAAACGACTGCCATTCGGGTGTGCATCCGCCTCTGCATTGTTTCAGCAATATCTACGTCGGTCCCTGCTGCAGCAAACTATCTGGACGATATTGTGATCTCCGGAAAGACGGAAGAAGAACATTTAGCCAATCTCAGAACATTATTTCAGGTCTTGCGACAAAATGGTCTTCGCTTGCGGAAGGACAAATGTGTGTTTTTTGCTCGTGACTTACCCTATCTGGGACATGTACTCAATGCCCAAGGCATACATCCCAGTCCAGAGCACCTCCGTGCCATACAAGACTTGCCTTCGCCGCCGAATTTGAAACAGCTACAGAGTGTGCTGGGAAAAATAAATTACTTTCATAAACATATCCCCCACGCCTCTTCCATTTCAGCTCCGCTTCATCGCTTACGCCGTAAAGGTGTTCCGTTCGTCTGGACGACGGAATGCGAACGCGCCTTTCGCCAGTTGAAATCGGCATTGCTTTCCAATACTTGCCTTACGCCATTCGATCCCCGGAAGCCCCTTTTGTTGATGGTAGATGCATCGGATTTCGGGATCGGTGCTGTGCTGGCGCACAAAGATGGTTCGCACGATCGCCCTATTGCCTTTGTGTCCAAATTGCTCTCGTCTGCACAAAGAAATTATTCACAGATCGAGAAAGAAGCATTGGCTCTCGTATTTGGTGTTACAAAGTTTCATGATTTCTTGTATGGTCGTCACTTTACCATCATCACGGACCACAAACCTTTGACATCGCTTTTTCATCCGAACAAGCCTGTACCTCCACGTACAGAGCAGAAATTCATTCGCTGGTCTCTTTTCCTCTCGCAGTACCGCTACGATATCTTGTATCGGTCCACTGCTAAGCACGGAAACGCCGATGCGTTGTCCCGTTTGCCTGTTGCTGAGCACAGAGCATTCGATTCTTCCGAACTTGCTTGCATGTTCATTGATGCGGAAACCGATGACGTGGTCGAATCGTTTCCGATTGATTTTCGTCGTGTAGCTACAGCCACAGCTGCCGACCCTGTCTTGCTACCGTTCTGCGTTTTGTTGCCACGCAATGGCCCTTGTCAAAGTCGCGGATCGGGGATCCGTTGGTTCGCCGATTTTTTGCTCACACGGAGAGACTTTTTGTACGACGTGGTGTTTTGCTGTTGGGTTCTGATAATGATCAGTCCAGGGTCGTGGTCCCGCGTTCGTTACAGTCCTCTGTCTTACAGCTTCTCCACCAAGGACATTGGGGTATAGTGCGAACGAAACAACTTGCTCGTCAGCACTGTACTTGGTTCGGAATCGATGCTGCGATTACGAATATGTGCTCTTCTTGCATGGCGTGTGCCGAACAACAATCAGCACCAACGCGGAAATTCTTTGCATGGCCAAAAGCCACTTCCCCTTGGCAACGCTTACACATCGATTTTGCTGGTCCATTCTGAAATGCTCGATGGTTGGTTGTGGTAGATTCCTTCAGTAATTTTCCTTTTGTTGTCCAGATGTCTTCCACGACGTCATCTGCCACCATCCAAGCGTTATCCGCTATCTTTTGCATTGAAGGTCTTCCACAGACTATTGTTTCCGACAATGGCCCACAATTCATGTCCGCAGAATTTCAGTCATTCTGCAAGGCCAATGGTATTCAACATCTGACGTCCGCGCCGTTTTCGCCACAGTCAAACAGTGCCGCTGAACATTTGGTCAGGACTTTCAAGTCACAGATGTTGAAGTTGAAAGAGTCTCATTCTCGGGAGGACGCGTTATTGCTCTTTTTGTCCTCGTATCACTCTCAGGCCCCCGAGATGGTCGCTCGCCGGCTGAGTTGCTGCACGGTCGCCCTCATCGAACCTTGATGTCTTTGCTACATCCGCCGCATCAGGTTCCTGTGCAGCGGCAGACACCTTCTTTTGCCCCAGGCGACTACCGCAACTATCGAGGTTCACGGCGTTGGCTCGAAGGGCGCATTCTTCGCTGCCTTGGCCGCGCTATGTATCTGGATTTGGGGGCCTCTGGTGAGGTGCGTCGGCATCTCAATCAGCTGCGCCTCTGTCGTCGCACGGGTTCTGCCACCCTCGTCTGCTTTCAGCGACGGTGCCGTCCGGTCAGCGCCCTGGGGACCCATCTACTGGCTCGACTCAGCCCCAGGTGTTACCGACGCTGCCTTCCATTTTGCCCCGTGGCGACGCGCCGCCGCCGCCGCCTGTTCTCCCGCCGGCGACGCCCGCAGTGGACGCGTCGCTGCAACCGCCGGGCGCTTCCCTGGGTCACGCGCCGCCGATCGCTTCCCGTGACCAGTTATCCTCCGACATGGAACTCTTGCCCGCTCCGGACCACATGTCGTCTTCGCCCGCCGGGTGCCCCGGCCCGATGGAGGTCGACCCTTCGGCCCCTCCTGTCTCTCTACGGGCGCATACACCGCATGTTGGCGTGCACCCTGGAGCAGGTTTTCAGGCGTTTCCTAGCTCCCCTCGATCCGAATGGCAGGGTGCGGGTGGCACAGCCTCGCCTGTAGTTAGGCTCCCCACCTCGTCGCATACGTCAACATGGGGTCCTCCGCACGGCGGGCGGAAGCCTTATGCCACAACCGTCCTCAGATTTGCGGGGGAGGAATGTGGTGTCACCGCCAGACACCACACTTGCTAGGGGGTAGCCTTTAAATCGGCCGCGGTCCGTTAGTATATGTCGGACCCGCGTGTCGCCACTATCAGTGATTGCAGACCGAGCGCCGCCACACGGCAGGTCTAGAGAGACTTCCTAGCACTCGTCCCAGTTGTGCAGCCGACTCTGCTAGCGGTGGTTCACTGACAAATTACGCTCTCATTTGCCGAGACGGTAGTTAGCATAGCCTTCAGCTACGTCATTTGCTACGACCTAGCAAAGCGCCATTACCAGTTACTATTTATGCTGTAAAACATGTACCGTCAAGAGCGATGTTCACCATTTATGGATTATAGTTAAGTATTCCAGCAGCAACGTACGTTTTTTGTTAGTCTCATTTCCTTGACCTGTTCCAGACCTCACGCCAGTCTGCGTGAGCTAAAACGCGTGCCTTTCGGCTTCCTCTCATAGTGGGTTGGCTGTCTTGCTAATCCACAACAAGTATCTCATTTAAATACGCAGTGCATCTCAAGGGAAGCATATTAAACACCTATGAAAAGGTATGAAGAAAAAAAAAACTTTTTCAGTTTCACGCTCATAAAAAAAAAAATCATTTGTATATGTTTATTAGTTTCAAAAATATAGGCGTGCCAAATCGGATGCTTCTTTTTGATACATCCAATACATCCAGAAGTGGTATAAGAATGTCCTGTTTTTGAGGTGAGTCTGTTCAAGGTACATTCTGCATTGTCTCGAAACCCACCATGAATTTCGACCCCCTCTAGCTAATTAAGCTGTCTTCCCATCCCGATTCTGTGAATCCCTAGCTCCGTGTGTATACGTGCTTGTCATTTTACCGCTGTTGTAATCCAAACACCTTGTTGGTTACACGAGCGATTCATTTCATAGTAAATTGTGGATGGGGTTTTCATTTTTATGCAAGCTCATTGCCGTTACTGTGTTTGTCACATGGTTCGTTCTCACATGCCGTGTGAAAGAGCGGGTATACGTTGCCACTCGGATTCAGACTGCTGGGAACTATGTTCAGCATGTCACAGCTTAACGTTGTAGTGTGGGCTTTAGTATAACATTTATCTCTCTTCCGCTTGTGTGTATTCCCTACCGCGCCACGTGCAGCAGCACCACCAGGCCGTATTCAGTCTCGAGTTGAACAGTGATCTTAATTTGTTGGATCACCAGTGAATTGGAGTATTCTTCTTTCATTTCAGCAGTAAACAACTGAACGCAGGAGTCGCAGTTAACGCTGCAGCTATCAAACGCACATGTTAACTGGGCAGCTGACTGTCTGTTACCACTGGGTCACTGAACGTACCCGTGACTCGTCGGCCTGACAGCAAACGGGACTGGTTTGCCCTAATTCTGCTTCCCACGAGGAGCGCGCCGGTGACGCTGCGGCATGCGATCCCCGTGTGAACTCCTCAGCTGACTGCAGTGCACTGACATGGCGCTCGGTTGCCGGCACTGCTCTTTCACTCAGGCAACGCTGGTTTTTCATTGGCTAGAGCGCGACAGCGGAGATGTAGTCTCCAATCGAGTAAGCGGAGCAATAGTGTAGTACTCTGCTTGACAACTGTTAAGGAACAGAAACATTGTTGGACAGGAATAATCACAAGCAATGATAGACGACAGGAAACCAGAACATACCTAACAGAGATGATGCAGTGTATTTTTAATGAAAAATAGTACAAATTTCACCACATGGGAAAGCAGGCTAAGACATAAATGCCGTTCATATTTGTCACAGATCAGACTCCCGAAATACACATAGAAGCCAAGGAAACCGGTGCATTTGCCTGGTATCATGTAGGGCCCCTGCGAGCACGGAGAAGTGCCTCAACACGACGTGGCATGGTCACGACTAATGTCTGAAGCAGTGCTGGAGGAAACTGACACCCCGAATCCTGCAGGGCTGTCTATACACCCCTAAGAATACGAGGGGGTGGAGATCTTTTCTGAATAGCACGCTGCAAGGCGTCTCACATATGCTCAATAATGTTCATGTCTGGGGAGTTTGGTGGCCAGCGGAAGGGTTTAAACTCAGAAGAGTGTTCCTGGAAAGCAATTCTGGACATATGGGGTGTCGCATTGTCATGCTAGGATTGCCAAAGTCCGTCGGAATGCACAATGGACATAAGTGGATGCAGGTGATCAGACAGGATGCTTACGTACGTGTCACTTATCAGAGTCGTATTTAGACGTATCAGGGGTCCCATATCCCCCCAACTGCACACGCTCCACACCATTAAAGAGCCTCCACCAGCTTGAACAGTCGCCTGCTGACATTCAGGTTCCAAGGATTCATGAGGTTGTCTCCATACCCGTACACGTCCATCAGCTCGATGCAATTTGAAACGGGACCCGTCCGACCAAGCAACGTGTTTCCAGTCATCAACGGTCCATTGCCGGGGTTGACAGGCCCAGACGAGGCGTAAAGCTTTGTGTCGTGCGGTCATCAAGGGTACACGAGTGGGCCTTCGGCTCCGAAAGCCCACATCGATGATGTTTTTAGTTGAATGGTTCTCACGCTGAGACTTATTGATGGTCCAGCATTGAAATATGCACCAGTTTGCGGAAGAGTTGCACTTTTGTCACACTGAACGATTCTCTTCAGTCGTCGTGGGTCCCGTTCTTCAGCATCTTTTTCCGGCCGCAGCGATGTCGCAGATTTGATGTTTTACCGAATTCCTGATATTCACGGTACACTCGTGAAATTGTCGTACGGAAAAATCCCCGCTTCATCGCTACCTCGGAGATGCTGTACACCATCGCTCGAGCGCCTACTATAACTCCACGTTCAAACTCACTTAAATCTTAATAACCTGTCCTTGTAGCAGCAGTAACTAATCAAAGAACTGCGTCAGACACTTGTCTTATATGGGCGTTGCTGACCGCAGCGCCGTATTCTTCCTGTTTACGTATCTCTGTATTTGAATACGAATGCCTATACCAGTTTCTTTGACACTTCAGTGTAAATGTCGATTTCGGACTCCTGATAAGGAATAGGCTCTCCTCAGGTACTGGTGCATGTTTTGCACCTGTTATTCATGCTGGCTACCGAATTATTGAGGAGTCCTTGATGGATATAATCGCATTCCTCTCCCAAGGTGGTTTTCTGTTCTTGTACGGTTCGTGAAGGGGATATGTGTCGATAAACACGTCTTCCAAGAGGATCTAAGGCATGTTTTGCACGATTTAGATCCAGGGATACACAAGTCATCTCATTCGTTCAATATTTTTACATTCCAGTATGTCCTTTGTGGGCGGGGACTGTCTTACATAAATAGAAAGTCAGAAACTACCGCACCCTTAAACAGATGGACACGATGCGGAATAATGTCCCAGCAATACCGCTGTGCTTTAATGGTATCTCGCGCGAAGATATGCAACAATGATCGGCCATTGTAGGTAACGGCTGCCCACAACGTAACGCCTAGGCCATACCGATGATATCCAAGAACATTATGTAGTTTCTAACGTGTTCCCCGCTCTCTCCGCACTAATTGGTAATCAGAACCGCTTGCCACGATGAAGCGGGATTCCTAAGCGAACATCGCTTTGGATCACCGTTGCTGATCCCAACGAAAATGCCCCTTACATCAACGAACTCTTTCTCAACTGCAATGCGGCTGATGTGAGACGAATTTATTAGGCTCCTGAGCATGGAAACGAGTCTGATATAACTGCCACAGAAAGGCTCTGACAGAAAAACGTGTACCGGTAGCGACTGCAAGGTCTGGAGCGATCTGCTTAGGAATGTCTGTTCCTTTTTGCTGCAAGTGCTATGTAGAGAGTGACAGTTATCGAACTATACGAAATAAAATCGTCATAACTTCTGAACGATTTGAGTCAGGACGTTCAAACGTCACGGTTGGCCGCTGTGCATGATGGGAATTAGTATGCGCATGCGCACGCGCCTTGTTCTGGTCGGCCATTTGCTCGTCAAAATGTCACGGTACAGAGTGCCTGAGCGTACAGCACTTGCGAAGGCCTTCTACGCGAGCAATAACAGCCGAACTGCGGCTCAAAGGAAGTTTGGAACTGAGTTCAAGCTGAAGATAACCGGTCGAAGTGGTCTAACAATCCAGAATGTGATTCGCAAGTTTGAGAGAACGGGTGTGTTCGCGATGACAGTGTTGGCAATGTCGGCTATCCGAACAGGGTGAAAACGCCTGAAAACATCGAGAAGACACGGGCCATGTTTCAAAACCAACCCGAGGAAATCGATCAGACGAGCTGATCAACAGGTGGGAACCAACTGGGAGGTATTGTGATAAATTGTTGTTGAAGATCTGCATCTCTTTTCACACAAAATTCAAACCCATCAGCCACTAAGCACCAGGGCTTAGGAGCAGCGGTTGTGTTTCGCCAACACTATTGTCCACAAAATTGACGAATAGGGCTTCGATGTGAATATGGTTTGGTTTGGCGACGAAGTCCACTTTGATTTGGATGCTTTCGACAATAAGCCAAAGTGGCGCGTATGGGAGAATTCGCATTTCGCTATCAAGAAGTTTCTTCACCATCACCGAGTGACTGTGTGGTGTGCAATGTCCAGTCACTGAATAATCGGTGCGATATTCTTTGATGGCACGGTGACTACCTGCTGACATGCAGGGGCCAAGGATACATGAGGTTGTATGTCTCCATACCCGTACACATCCATATGCCCGATACAATTTGAAACGGGACCCGTCCGACCAAGCAATTTGTTTCCAGTCATCAGCGGTCCAGTGTCGGTGTTGACGGGCCCAGACGAGGCATAAAGCTTTGGGACGTGCAGTCATCAATGGTACACGAGTGTGCCTTCGGCTCCAAAAGCCTACATCGATGATGTTTGAATGGTTCTCACGCTGAGACTTATTTATGGTCCAGCATTGAAATCTGCAGCAATTTGCGGAAGAGTTGCACTTCTGTCACTCTGAACAATTCTCTTCAGTCGTCGTTGGTCCCGCCTTCCGCGACACATGCATGTACACAGACATACAGAAAACAGAGCAAACGCTCTCCAAACGTTGAGGTGACTGGATACAATCGAGTACAGTGCTATACTACGCCTACCGATCAGTGCATTTTGGCTAGGTGTTGGCAGCTGTACTACATTTACAATCAATTTTAGAACACAGAACGAGAGGTTATGTCATGATCGCATGGATAGAACTGACCTAAAATAGATATAATTGCGAAAAATGATGGGGGAATAGGTATAAATTGACCGAATATACACCGAAATGCACAGAACAATTTGTACATGGGAACAAATATGAAGCAGCAAGAGGAATCCGAGAAAACGGCGACATGGAAGCGAAGGGAATCAGGAAACCACTCAATTTTTTTCCTGTCAAGGCAGCATTATACTGTAGCTGTATTGAGGTATCAGTGATACACGCGAGTTGACTACTGTATCTGACGCTTTTCAGGAAGACAGAGAACCATCCGTCTCTAAACTTACATGCATCTGCGTTAAAGGATAACAGAGAGTGGAAGGGGTGATCGATTGAGATGGAGCTGTAACGAGTTACGATTTAATGGTAGACTGATGATGCATTCTAAAGTGGGAGAAGTTGCTGCTGGTCAATTTTTCCACTGTCAGGATGCCTCCGTTTGACTCGTATACAGCCACATGTTCTGTATATGATTTAAATCACTGTCTACTTGCGATCGTTAACGGTAAACCTGTCGGTCATCAGAGGACTTCCATCTCATGTGTGTGATCAAACGTGACATATTCCTGTAAACGAACTATGATTTATGCGATGACAGTGTGAGGGGGGTCTTTCAGTGTCTAATTTTACTCTAAGACTGCGAGAATTCTCTGTGACTCCCATCAACATGGAGATAGAAAGTAAATTAAGCACTGTGCTCGAGGTGTTAGAAATATGTGTAGCGCTGTCTTATATACTTTGATGATGTGTTTGAGAATTAGCAATGAGTGGACGTACTGTGCAGTCATCTATCCACATTCGCAGTGATACTCGCAAAGTGGAGAAGGTGTCGTCTAACTATGATACTGAAATTGGGAAACATGCTGTCACTTCATTGGTATGTGTTGAAATTACTGTAAAATTGCTAAAATTGTTCAAACAATAAACTGTAAAGCTTATTATTTCAGTACATCGGCGGTGTTTTTTCCATCCCATCTGTCCCCTGGCACGCTGTTGATTACCACATAATGACTGACTGACAACGCTTGTTTGAGTTGGAGAAGGAGTTTTGTGGAGGGGTGGCACGTTCTGGAGATGGCTAGCACCAAAACAGTGATCGTGTATGTGGCTGCAATATGAGGAATCAGTTGAAACAGAACGCAGAGCCGTCAGCTATTCTGTCACTGTGACAGACGAGCTTAAATGTAGATCTTGTGAATCACATTCGGACTGTACTTTGGAAACCGACGCCAACGCCGCAAAACTCTTCCAATTTCCTTCTGTTGTAACTGACTTTTATTTAAAATCATCCAGTGTGTGTGTGTGTGGTGTGTTATGGCAATAGCAGTAACAAGATGATTTACACTGTGCGACGTCTAGAGGTAGCCCAGTTGACCTATCTTCCCTCCAAAATTAAAACTTCCCACCAGGGGGGCTTGGCAGGGAGCATGGCACTTTCCCGCCATCTTGAATGACGTCAATCGCGTCATCAGCTGACGTCAGTCGCGTCACTGTGAGGGGTCTAGTTTTCTGCAAGAGGCCACGGATCAGAACGTGTTAATGTCAGTTTAGAACCTGACACAGACCTCGAAGTCGTGGCTTAAAAACAAAATGTTTGGCAGTGTACAAAACATGTTAGAGGATAAAAAAAAAAACAATGTTTCGGACAAGGAGACAGGGTCATAGGGAGCGTCTCTTATGACTTACAGTGTAGTCCTTGGGATTCAATCATCCTCCTTCAGCATAGGTGATGAAAAGTTAAACTGGTCTGTGCAGTGTATATATTTAATAGAATCGTCACATGTCCTCGATGTCTGCATGCGTGCTGTATTTGTTTTCGATATATGGGAGGAGAGAGATGTGGTAAAAACCTTGAGTTCTCTATTGGATGAAGTTAGTGGAGCTTTTATAGTTGGTAATTTTTCTCTGGTGGATGGTACAGAATAACAAAGATAGCATGTTGGGAAGATAGATGTGAATGGACGTTAATCTGTAGTACTTGTATGTAGTTTGGGAACGCATGACGGTGCGGTAGCAAAAATCGTTGTTCTTCCCGCAGTTCCCATTTCCATCGAATGGTCAAAACACAGTCTTGTCACAGTAATGCAGCTTAGCCTGTTTCTAGACGGGTTGCAGAAGGTGGTACATATATTTTCCCCGACTGCTACTCAGTTCTGATTTAAATTGTAAAGATCACATGCGTGAGCTGGAGAAATGGCAGCAGTAGCAAGATGCATGGGGGCGACCTGAAACGAGGTTCGAATTTTACTGTAACAGATAGGTTTGAGAAAGGTGACTCGTTTCGAGATATGAGAGTTCTAGAACTATGAGTCACTAGTGGCTGTAATCAATAAAGGACTTCTCCATAGGATCCTACTCAGATATGTGCTTGAATGGGAGGACTTCATTCCAAATCCCAGCATACTCCAGCGATCACCGTCTATGTTCAGTGTCACGGTATTTGTCTGGGCAAAAAACCACCTCATTCAGAGATAACGCCGTAGCTCGATTTATAAAGCGGATATAGCTTTTAACATGGATACTTGTATGCACCTGTAGAACCATACCACTTGTGATTGTAATATGGTTGTGTCTTTTAACATTTGACGGTTTGTAAGACGATTACGCATCTCTTTCTAAGACACAGTGCTATCACTCGCAAGAAAAACTTATGAGACTTGCCCACCAATCGTTGATTTTCGGTCAGTATTATTTCGTATCGTCAGCAATCAGTTATTGACAACGTTGGTTGGTTGGTTGGTTTTGGGGAAGGAGACCAAACAGCGAGGTCATCGGTCTCATCGGATTAGGGAAGGACGGGGAAGGAAGTCGGCCGTGCCCTTTGAAAGGAACCATCCCGGCATTTGCCTGGAGCGATTTAGGGAAATCACGGAAAACCTAAATCAGGATGGCCGGACGCGGGATTGAACCGTCGTCCTCCCGAATGCGAGTCCAGTGTCTAACCACTGCGCCACCTCGCTCGGTGTTGACAACGTATTATACTTAGTGGCAGGGGATGTGTGATAGGTTCGCCATGAGCATCACGTTTATAAAGTATGTGTTTGTGTTCTGACATGTGTAAAGGAGATGACTATATCTACATCTACATCGACATTTATACTCCGCAAGACACCCAACGGAGTGTGGCGGAGGGCACTTTACGTACCACTGTCATTAACTCCCTTTCCTTTTCCAGTCACTTATGGTTCGCGGGAAGAACGACTGCCGGAAAGCCTCCGTGCGCGCTCGAATCTCTAATTTTACATTCGTGATCTCCTCGGGAGGTATAAGTAGGGGGAAGCAATATATTCGATACCTCATCCAGAAACGCACCCTCTCGAAACCTGGGCAGCAAGCTACAGCGCCTCTCTTGCAGAGTCTGCCACTTGAGTTTGCCAGACATCTCCATAACGCTATGACGCTTACCAAATAACGCTGTGACGAAACGCGCCGCTCTTCTTTGGATCTTCTCAATCTCCTCTGTCAACCCGACCTGGTACGGATCCCACACTGATCTACATCTACATCTATACTCCGCGAGCCACCTTACGGTGTGTGGTGGAGGGTACTTATTGTACCACTATCTGATCCCCCCTTCCCTGTTCCATTCACGAATTGTGCGTGGGAAGAACGACTGCTTGTAAGTCTCCGTATTTGCTCTAATTTCTCGGATCTTTTCGTTGTGATCATTACGCGAGATATATGTGGGCGGTAGTAATATGTTGCCCATCTCTTCCCGGAATGTGCTCTCTCGTAATTTCGATAATAAACCTCTCCGTATTGCGTAACGCCTTTCTTGAAGTGTCCGCCACTGGAGCTTGTTCAGCATCTCCGTAACGCTCTCGCGCTGACTAAATGTCCCCATGACGAATCGCGCTGCTTTTCGCTGGATCATGTCTATCTCTTCTATTAATCCAACCTGGTAAGGGTCCCATACTGATGAGCAATACTCAAGAATCGGACGAACAAGCGTTTTGTAAGCTACTTCTTTCGTCGATGAGTCACATTTTCTTAGAATTCTTCCTATGAATCTCAACCTGGCGCCTGCTTTTCCCACTATTTGTTTTATGTGATCATTCCACTTCAGATCGCTCCGGATAGTAACTCCTAAGTATTTTACGGTCGTTACCGCTTCCAATGATTTACCACCTATGGCATAATCGTACTGGAATGGATTTCTGCCCCTATGTATGCGCATTATATTACATTTATCTACGTTTAGGGAAAGCTGCCAGCTGTCGCACCATGCATTAATCCTCTGCAGGTCCTCCTGGAGTACGTACGAGTCTTCTGATGTTGCTACTTTCTTGTAGACAACCGTGTCATCTGCAAATAGCCTCACGGAGCTACCGATGTTGTCAATTAAGTCATTTATGTATATTGTAAACAATAAAGGTCCTATCACGCTTCCCTGCGGTACTCCCGAAATTACCTCTACATCTGCAGATTTTGAACCGTTAAGAATGACATGTTGTGTTCTTTCTTCTAGGAAATCCTGAATCCAATCACAAACCTGGTCCGATATTCCGTACGCTCGTATTTTTTTCACTAAACGTAAGTGCGGAACCGTATCAAATGCCTTCCTGAAGTCCAGGAATACGGCATCAATCTGCTCGCCAGTGTCTACGGCACTGTGAATTTCTTGGGCAAATAGGGCGAGCTGAGTTTCACATGATCTCTGTTTGCGGAATCCATGTTGGTTATGATGGAGATTTGTATTATCTAAGAACGTCATAATACGAGAACACAAAACATGTTCCATTATTCTACAACAGATTGACGTAAGCGAAATAGGCCTATAATTATTCGCATCTGATTTATGACCCTTCTTGAAAATGGGAACGACCTGCGCTTTCTTCCAGTCGCTAGGTACTTTACGTTCTTCCAGCGATCTACGATAAATTGCTGATAGAAAGGGGGCAAGTTCTTTAGCATAATCACTGTAGAATCTTAAGGGTATCTCGTCTGGTCCGGATGCTTTTCCGCTACTAAGTGATAGCAGTTGTTTTTCAATTCCGATATCGTTTATTTCAATATTTTCCATTTTGGCGTCCGTGCGACGGCTGAAGTCAGGGACCGTGTTACGATTTTCCGCAGTGAAACAGTTTCGGAACACTGAATTCAGTATTTCTGCCTTTCTTCGGTCGTCCTCTGTTTCGGTGCCATCGTGGTCAACGAGTGACTGAATAGGGGATTTAGATCCGCTTACCGATTTTACATATGACCAAAACTTTTTAGGGTTCTTGTTTAGATTGTTTGCCAATGTTTTATGTTCGAATTCGTTGAATGCTTCTCTCATTGCTCTCTTTACGCTCTTTTTCGCTTCGTTCAGCTTTTCCTTATCAGCTATGATTCGACTACTCTTAAACCTATGATGAAACTTTCTTTGTTTCCGTAGTACCTTTCGTACATGATTGTTATACCACGGTGGATCTTTCCCCTCGCTTTGGACCTTAGTCGGTACGAACTTATCTAAGGCGTACTGGACGATGTTTCTGATTTTTTTCCATTTTTGTTCAACATCCTCTTCCTCAGAAATGAACGTTTGATGGTGGTCACTCAGATATTCTGCGATTTGTGCCCTATCACTCTTGTTAAGCAAATATATTTTCCTTCCTTTCTTGGCATTTCTTATTACACTTGTAGTCATTGATGCAACCACTGACTTATGATCACTGATACCCTCTTCTACATTCACGGAGTCGAAAAGTTCCGGTCTATTTGTTGCTACGAGGTCTAAAACGTTAGCTTCACGAGTTGGTTCTCTAACTATCTGCTCGAAGTAATTCTCGGACAAGGCAGTCAGGATAATGTCACAAGAGTCTCTGCCCCTGGCTCCAGTTCTGATTGTGTGACTATCCCATTCTACACCTGGTAGATTGAAGTCTCCCCCTATTACAATAGTATGATCACGAAACTTCTTCACGACGTTCTGCAGGTTCTCTCTGAGGCGCTCAACTACTACGGTTGCTGATGCAGGTGGTCTATAGAAGCATCCGACTATCATATCTGACCCACCTTTGATACTTAACTTAACCCAGAATATTTCACATTCGCATTCGCTAATAACTTCACTGGATATTATTGAATTCCTTACTGCTATAAATACTCCTCCACCATTGGCGTTTATCCTATCCTTGCGGTATATATTCCATTCTGTGTCTAGGATTTCGTTACTGTTCACTTCCGGTTTTAACCAACTTTCCGTTCCTAATACTATATGCGCACTATTTCCTTCAATAAGAGATACTAATTCGGGAACCTTGCCCTGGATACTCCTGCAGTTTACCAATATTACATTGACTTTTCCTGTTTTTGGTCTCTGAGGACGGACGTTCTTTATCAACGATGATAATGTCCTCTCTGGTAAGCCGTCAGGTATTTTATCGTTTCGCCCAAGGGGGGGTCCCTCTAACCTAAAAAACCCCCGTGTGCACGCCACACGTACTCTGCTACCCTAGTAGCTGCTTCCGGTGTGTAGTGCACGCCTGACCTGTCTAGGGGGGTCCTACAGTTCTCCACCCAATAACGGAGGTCGATGAATTTGCAACCATTATAGTCGCAGAGTCGTCTGAGCCTCTGGTTTAGACCCTCCACACGGCTCCAAACCAGAGGACCGTGATCGACTCTGGGCACTATGCTGCAGATATTAAGCTCAGCTTGCACTCCGCGTGCGATGCTGGTTGTCTTCACCAAATCAGCCAGCCGCCGGAAGGAACCAAGGATGGCTTCAGAACCCAAGCGGCAGGCGTCATTCGTTCCGACATGTGCTACTATCTGCAGCCGGTCACACCCAGTGCGTTCAATAGCTGCCGGAAGGGCCTCCTCCACATTACGGACGAGACCCCCCGGCAAGCACACCGAGTGCACACTGGCATTCTTCCCCGACCTACCCGCTATTTTCCTAAGGGGCTCCATAACCCGCAATACTCAAGTATAGGTCGAACGAGCGTTTTGTGAGCCACCTTCTTTGTTGATGGACTACATTTTCTAAGGATTCTCCCAATGAGTCTCAACCTGGCATTTACAGAAGTAAGTGCTACCAGTGTTTTTTCCGCTATCATATAATCATACAATAGAGGATCCTTCTTTCTATGTATTCTCAATACATTACATTTGCCTATGTTAATGGTCAGTTGCCACTCCCTGCACCAAGTGCCTATCCGCTGCAGATAATCCTGCATTTCGCTGCAATTTTATAATGGTGCAACTTTTCTGTATACTACAGCATCATCCGCGAAAAGCCGCATGGAACTTCCGACACTATCTACTAGATCATTTATATATATTGTGAAAAGCAATGTTGGTAGTGGCTCTAATTGTTTAAATAAAGGCTTATGTTCAGAGCTGAATGAGGGCATGTAATACAGCTATTAAAACACCGACAACCGATATCTCAGCCTCTTGTGGCGGTAACACGACACTAATGCTGTAGGTGGATAATAAATTTAAACAAATTATATTCAGATTGAATGAGCAGCGTCTAGTGGAGTCAACACAATACTACCACCCCTCAGCTGCAGGAATAAGTACTTAGAGCAATATTCGCGCCCATTTTCCAAGAGGATGGGGAACACACTTGATGGTGGTACTGGTTCTAATTGTTTAAATAAAGACTTATGTCCAGTTCCTAGGAAGAGGTGGCTTAGGTTAGTGGAGCTAGCCCAAGTGCCCTATCTTTCCCGCCATTTTCTTAGGTTAGTAGAGGTAGACCAATTCACCTTTCTTCCTGCGAAAAGCCGCCATTTTGGATAACGGTACTCGCATTATCAGCTGATGTCGTCGTTCTTCCATCTTGGATAACGGTACTTTGGGGCCGTGTCCCCCTTGCCCCACTACTGACGCCATCCTCATTTAACCAAACAGTAGAGATGCGTGCCCTCGGGAAAAATTACTGCTGTAGTTTCCCCTTGCTATCAGCCGTTCGCAGAACCAGCACAACATGGTCGTTTTGATTAATGTTACAAGATCAATTCAGTCAGTCATCCAGACTGTTTCCCCTGCAACTACCGAAACGGCTGGTGCCCCTCTTCAGCAACCACACAGCCTCTCAACAGACACCCCTCCGTTGTGGTTGCACCTACACTACGGCTGTCTTTATCGCTGAGGCGCGCAAGCCACCCCACCGATGGCAAGTCCTTACTTCATGGGGGAAGTGTCAGCTATTCCTTAGCTATTGTCAAGCAGTATAACTTTGGTGTGTGTGGTATCGGCTTTTCGGGCTGTACACCACTGTATTGCAACTTCTCCTTTTCAGGTAAAACGTATCGAGTGAGCTAGGGGTAGCTGATCTTCACGCGCCCCTACCCCACTTTACTTCTCTCTCTCTCCTCCTCGCTCGCTCAGCTCATTCTTCCCCCTTTTGAGTCTCAGTATGGTAATAATGCTTGCACTCAGGTTGCTGTTCGGTGACACCATTGATGGCTAACAACAAGAGACAGCAATACATTTGAAACGTCTAAAAGTATTCGTTCGGAGGTACTTAATATGGAACGACCACTTCGCTGGTAGTAACGCAGAGCGGCACCTTCGGCTTTGAAGCAACAGAAGTCTGCCACACTAGCTGGAGTATGAGGTATCTTTTTTCAACTTATTGGTAGGGAGCATGGAAATAATACCGCGAGTTCTGCTTTGATGTTGCGACCTGTGTCCAGAGATTCTAAATCTGTCGCTGAAGCGCCCTTCATAGCCTAGTAGCAGTGTAGTTTCTAGAATAATAATTCCTTTAGAGGAACCAGTACCATTAGTAGGAAATAGCTTTTGTGATCCTTTGGATGTTACAAATAATATATTCAGTATATTTCCCCCATTAACACTAGCAGCAGCATGCAATTGTTCAGTCATTGTCAAAGCAACTTCAGTCATACAGCGAACAGCAGATAACTAGTTTTATGTCCGTAAACAGCATTCACTAGGGGTTTCTATCCGAACTTTTTTCATCTAGTGCACAAAATATAGTTTGTCACCTAATATGCTGCTGGATTCACCTTTATGTTACGGTCTTAGTACTTGGAACCTACGAAGGCGATGCAAATGATAACATTAAAATCGCAACAAAACTGTGCTATCGCTTTGGAAACTGACAAGAGTTATCTCTGCGTTTCAACAAATGACTACTATCTGGGAGCATTTTGCTGCATCACAGAAAAGTAATCTGTGTTAGTGCAAAGATGATCGGTTCGGCGTCACCTTGGACCACTTTGGAGCACCGAGCTGTGATACATTTTTTGAGTGGCGAATCTGTTAAAACTGCGGAAATTACGTCGCTGGACGAAAGCACAACAAGATTATTTGTGTGTCCTTGCAGTAAAGGTATTAGTGGTGCCAAAAGCTTGAAAATGGTTCACTCTAAGCACTATGGGACTTAACATCTGAGGTCATCAGAGCTACTTAAGCGTAACTAACCTAAGGACATCACACACATCCATGCCAGAGGCAGGATTCGAACCTGCGACCGTAGCAGCAGCGCGGTTAAGAACTGAAGCGCCTAGAACCGCTCGGCTACAGCGGCCGGCAAAGCTTAAAAGAGGCCTAATTTCAGTGGAAGATGTAGGTCCCCAGACCGAGCACACGGTGCTTAGTGACGAATGAAAACATTGTGAAGTGTAAGGGCTTGTGAAGAAAAAGAAGCGTATCACTGTAAACAATTATTTTGTACTTTAGTGTTGATTAAGAACACAGTCTTTTCGGTGATGCGCTGCGAATCAATGAAGTGTTCGCAAGGGGGGTACCACGTCAGTTGACTGCTGAGTTGAGAGATATCTGAGCCCCTGCGGAGCTTTTACCTCATTTCCAGGCCGGAGGTAAGGATTTCTGGACATAACTGAAGAGTGGGTGAAAAACTTTCTGTGCCTGATCTCACATTTGTCAGGAGAATCAAAAACCAAATGTTTCTTTTTGTATACAACTTATGTGTATATTTGCATCCAAAAAATCCGGGTAAGTGCATGTAAGAGTCGTGCATGGGGGTTTCGTACATACTTAATTTTGTATATAGAGAGTTCGTCCAATACTCACCAGGATAGCCGAGAGCTCTAACGCGCTGCTTCCTGGACTCGGGTAGGCGTGCCGGCCCCGGGTCGAATCCGCCCGGTAGATTAACGACGACGGCCGGTGTGCTGGCCAGTCTGGATGTGGTTTTTAGGCGGTTTTCCACATCCTACTAGGTGAATACCGGGCTGGTCTCCACGTCCCGCCTCAGTTACACGACTCACACACATTTGAAACACATTCACACTATCTCACGATTCACACTCGTCGCGGACAGCTGGGGTACACTAATTCCGTCCTGGGGGGTATGGGGTGGCGGGAGGAAAGGAATCCGGCCACCCCTTAAAATTAACATGCCAAATCCGGTTAACCATGGCTGGCCCTGCGTAACCGTGGGACAAGGCGCAAGCGATAGAATAGAATAGAGAGTTCGTCCAAACTGGGAACCTAGAATCTAGATGATTTTGGCCTGTTAGCGATGTCGATACAGACATTATATATTTGGTCTTCAGAAATTGCCTTTAAAAACTTGCAGGACTTGTAGAGGGAAGTGAGTACATAATGTTTTGAAAAGAAATCCATGTCCGGAAACGTACCGTTTCCTCCTCCGACTGTTGCAGTTCAAATGTTTATCTCATCGACTTCTGTCTGGGGTATTGTATTAGACGTGATGCAGTATTGTTGTTAGGTAACAATTCGAAAGGAAACGTAACGAAACGTCTATTTATCATTTACGCAAGTTCTTTTGTATTAACACTTAAACGTTACGTGTTTATGTTATTCCAAAACAAAAAAGAACCTATCATACCGTATGTATGTATGTATCGATCTGGGGACCTAGAAATGACGCAGAGGCCTCGTGGTTCACAACCCCACAACAGGCTACAGCAGTCCACTCACTCCACCGCCGCCCCACACCGATCCCAGGGTTATTGTGCGGTTCGGGCCCCAATGGACTCCTCCGGGAACGTCTCATTCCAGACGAGTGTAGCCCCAATGTTTGCGTGGTAGAGTAACTATGATGTACGCGTACGTGGAGACAGTGTTTGCGCCGCAATCGCCGACATAGTGCAACTGAGGCGGAATAAGGGGAACCAGCCCGCATTCGACGAGGCAGATGGAGAACCACCTTAAAAACTATCCACAGGCTGGCCGGCACAGCGAACCTCGACACTAATCCGCCGGGCGGATTCGTTCAGGGGACCGGCACGCCTCCCGCTCGGGAAGCAGTGGGTTAGATCGCACGGCTAACCGGGAGGGCTAGCATACCGTACGTTCAGAACAGTACTGGTGCATTACAACAGCGTGTCGATATGGCGACCGCCAACTTTGGTACAGTAATTGTACCTGCTAAGCACGTTCTAGTACACACTCCCCATCCCAACTGATGTCTCTTCAGTTCCTAGTGCAGCGGCCAGAAATCGTGCAGCAGATCTTCCTGTGTCTCTACAGAAGTCCCGTAAATTAAACTTTACAAGATAGACGTTAAGTGACATCAGGTGACAGTCTGGTGCAATACACGTCATGCTGTCTATCCTATTGCACACTAGGATATTGCACACAAGGACAAGCAACTCCGAGACTTTATTCTTTCTCTCAGCAGACGCGGACGTGTTACATATCTGAATTAAAACCGTTGTAGAATACAAACGGTACGTTTTCGGACATTTCTTTCAATTCAAAATATTACGTACTCACTCCCTTCTACAAGTTCTAGAAGTTTGTAACGGAAATTACCGAACATGACACACGTCTACCCATTCCTGAGAAAAATGGTCTTAAGAGAACAGACAGTTGGATAATAAATGACAAAAATATTTTTGTCTTGTGATATAATTACAAAATAACGATTTTCGGATTTTTTCTTCAGCTTCTACTGTGAAACGTTTTATCTTGCAAAAGTTGATGATTCTAGGTCAACGGCGGAGTGCTGAAAACGTTTTGGTGAATGAATTTGCGAGTGTAAAATAGTTAATTAAATGGTCGTATCCTTTGATTACATTGAATTAAAAGCTGAAAGTTTTTACACCGACAGGGGACCATAGACCTCAGTATATGACATGAGTTTCAACTTGATACCACAATTTTAACAGACGGACTGACAGCCGGATAAGAAATGATATTTTTTCCGAGTGGTTTAACTACAAATTAACGGTTTCTCTGTACTCTTACTAGTACTGCGAAGCCTTGGTAGTTGCCAAATTCCTTGATTACAGGTCAAGAGGAGGTACACCACAGGTTCCGATGAGTGAGCGTGCGAGTGTCAAAATATGTGACATAAATAGCCGCATCTTTTGACTGCGTTGGTTTAGAAGCTTCAAATTTTTACACCGCCAAGGGTCTGTAGACCCTAATATGTAATATAAATTTCAACTTGATATCTGTAGTAGTTTCCGAGAAGAATGGTTTTTAACCATCGGACAAACACACAGACAGATAGATGGGCGAACAAGGAAGTTGTGCGATAAAGGTTCCGTTTTTATCCGTTGAGGTACAAAACCCTAAACATTGAGAAGTTATTCTGATATCACTGAATTATGCTGCTCACCTCATCACTACAAAAAAAAGAACCATATTAGAAAATAAATTATTAAGAAAATTCTAAGTGGCATATCAGGAAACTGGCTGGTTCGAAGAGTCAGTAAGAAAGTTTTTATTCTAAGTGCCATTATTACAGAAGCACCACGTCTTATTTGTGACGATACAAGTACAAAAATAAACAAGTAATACTTTCAATAGTAGAACTATAGTAAAAAAACCCATTTCTCATTTCTTTTTCATTTCTTTGCAAGACGAAAGAATTGTTATCACGAGGTTTCCATGCACTTCCGAATCGGCGCAATGCATATGTTAGTTACGGGGACTATGCCAACAAACTATATATTTGTAATTATTCTTTCTTGCTTAAGTACCACTTACATAATAGTAAATAATTAAGATTTTCCTCTGAGTCACTTTCGTAGGTTCATTAAAAGGAGCGTTAGATAGTCCAGTACTTGACCTTCAGTATGCAACAGCTTGGTTCAACACAACCAACATGCAGCGAGCTATTCCAGGAACGAGGAGCACTGTAAGAGGAACATGACCATTCCATTTGGACGGCGTCCGCCGCTGGGTAGCTGCCTGTGACAGGCTCGCTCCGAGGACAGCAACACGGCATTCAGTGCCACAAAGAGCCAGGCGCGTGACGTCAGCAGAGCAACGCAGCCAGCCGCCTTGCCTTTGGCGTGCCCCAGGTGAGCTACTGTGCCTTGGTGTAACGTGACATGACATCTCGACGCCACAGTCGGGCATTGATCGCTACCGTTCTTACGCCAACGACATGCCCGTACGTTTGTCCTCAGTGCTTTCACTCTACACTGCTGGCCGTTAAAACCGAAAGACCGTGAAGACAGCAATAAACATCCAATTGAGGTGAAGTCTACTCGGTTATGCAACCGCAAAAAGTAGGTAGGGGTAAAGCTATCTACTCCTTTTCTCTTCTCTGTGTATAGAGAGTGAAGACAAAATGCCGCAGTTGGAGATCGACATGCGATTCCTCATCCAGATTAAGGGGAGGTTTACTATCTTTTGGTTCAAAAAATCGATTTTTTTAAAATTGCATTTTTGGATCCATAAAAGTGTTTAGAATCCACCCATGAAACGGTTTTTCCAAAAACGGAACGGAAATGTTTGTTATTCGCGGTTGAACAAAAAAAATGCACCTGCCTGAAATTGGCCTTTTTCACGCACCAGTTTTTTTTTTCGGAGGACGAGTTATTGTACCGGTGCTTGGGAGGAAACACACAAAATTCAAATGAAAGTTTGAACGCGTGTGTTTGGAAGTTAGCCCCCAAGCATTTGCATTCTGGTGCGAAAACCGTGGAGATTGCGACTTTCCAGGCAGTGAGCAGCTTCAACGAAGGGTATTCAGCAGTTCTGAAGACTATGACAACGATGGACGTCACCCTGGGACTCTATTCGACGCAGTTCGCCAAGCATTCGAACGACCACCGGGTTCAAGCGGCCGAAAACCGCTTGTCATCGGCCGTACGAGGGGCTCTGGAGCAGCGCGGGATGGCCCAGATCGAGCAGAACGCCCTCTATGAGGAAGAGAAAGGACTAGGTTATGGACCCGGAATAGCAGATTGAGCGTACGTTGCATAATATTGCATTTATGTGTAGTCAAAACTACAAACGCATTTTTCCCGAAATGACCTTTTTTTTTTATCGCGCGGCATGGTAACTTCAAATCTACTGAACCGATTCGCATGATTCTTTGTTTGGCGACGAAGCTAACTAAATTGTCTAGGAGTTGTACCACTTTTATTCCGATCCATCAACTATAAATATTTTTACTTGGCCGAAGATGTCGAAAAATCGATGAAAAAAACCATATTTTTTTCAAATGCCTGCCATTTTGTTTCCTATGGTCCACATAACGTAATCGAGGTACAACTGCTAAAGAATATTATATACATCGCTAACGTCAACTCAATTTTGATTTCAGGCGAGCCGGCTGACCTGTAACATTCTGCGCGTGGAGGTCTACATCGAAATTTTGTTTCGTTCCGACGGAACTTCCACCTTTGCTCTTTGACATTTCCAATGGAAAAAATTCCAGTTTATAGAGGAAATATCAATAAACATTTGGACCAAATTTGACACTAATATCTGTAACACAACCAGAGAAAAAAATTCTCAAAGAACATCCTTTTTTCGGGCCAAAGATAGTAAACCGCCCCTTAAAAAAATTATCTTGCAAAATCAGATGGGGAGCATTTTGAAAACACATGTATGAAAACGAAGAGCTGGCAACATTGTCGCATCGTGAATTGCATCGGAATGTACAGAGGAGCGAGTATCACCCCGCACTGCCGTACCCGTCATCGTAGCTCACTTGAGTAGACAGAGGCAGTGGCGCGGCTCGGACCTGCTGCCCCGGCCTCGACTCTCGTGGAAAACGAAGTGTTTACGCCGATGGTGCTCGCACGTGTTGTTGTCGGAATAGATCGACATGGCACATAATTTCAGAAAGACTGCGATCCAATTTACGTTTGACAACGAATATGCCAGACTCGGGGCTTTTAAAATAAAGCGTTTTTTGAGAGATGAAGTTCGTTTACCTGCTAGAGACCTCACTGACATACACCTATCCTTTGTAAGCAGCACAGCGTACGTCAACATGACAGATGAAACTGGATGTGAAAGAACTATCACCGTTGCTTAAAGCGGGTTTAAAATTCGACGCTGTGATTGTTACGGCGTAAAGTCAAGCGCCGGCAGGCCATTCGGGAACGATAGAGCAGATAGGGCTGTGAGAAGAGGTCGGCCAATAGTACGCTGACCGACCCCCTCCAGGACGACAACGCGACAGCAGTGGCCTCTATGCGAAGAGGACATAAGCACCGCGCCCGACTGGTTGCGGCCCAGTCGAACAGCAGCCTCAAAACTAGAGATTTGCGTAGAAGCGTCAAAGCTCATTATTTCGCTTGAGCTCTCTATGTATCAGACTTCGGGAGTTGTTTATACTGAAGAAACTTGCTGTCGCCCTTTGCTTGCGACACATCTATGTAACACAAAGTTAAGTGTTGTATTTGTTCATTTTGTAATGAAACTCATTAATACAATTTGCTTGAATGTTGTCTAGCGATCCGAAAAGCAGGTTTCCTGGACACGCCATTTTCGTCGATTAGACTGGATTTAACAGTGAAGGCCATATCAACGACGTACCTGTGGCTCATTCAGGCTTGGGAGTGAGGGTTATTCGGCTCTTTGAACTGCCGTTTGAGATACCAGTATCACTGCGACTATATGGCACGGTACTCAGTCATACACCTGAACGCTGGACGGGTTTTAGCACCTACCCCGTGCTAAACGGCGTCCGATAGATGCAGATCATCCTTAACAAACATATCCCTTCATACTTACGTATTGGAGGCTGTGGAGCTATTGTTTATTTTATTTAGAGTATGATACGTAACTACAAAAAGGTGGGAATTTAAGGAGATGGGACCTGGATAATCTGACTAAACCAGAGGTTGTACAGAGTTTCAGGGAGAGCATAAGGGAACAATTGACAGCAGTGGGGGAAAGAAGTACAGTAGAAGAAGAATTGGTAGCTCTGAAGGATGAAGCAGTGAAGGCAGCAGAGGATCAAGTAGGTAAAAAGACGAGGACTAGTAGAAATCCTTGGGTAACAGAAGAAATATTGAATTTAATTGATGACAGGAGAAAATATAAAAATGCAGTAAATGAAGCAGGCAAAAAGGAATACAAACGTCTCAAAAATGAGATCGACAGGAAGTGCAAAATGGCTAAGCAGGGATGGCTAGAGGACAAAAATAAGGATGTAGAGGCTTATCTCACTAGGGGTAAGATAGATACTGCCTACAGGAAAATTAAAGAGACCTTTGGAGAAAAGAGAACCACTTGTATGAATATCAAGAGCTCAGATGGAAACCCAGTTCTAAGCAAAGAAGGGAAAGCAGAAAGGTGGAAGGAGTATATAGAGGGTCTATACAGGGACAATGTTCTTGAGGACAATATTATAGAAATGGAAGAGAATGTAGATGAAGATGAAATGGGAGATGCGATACTGCGTGAAGAGTTTGACAGAGCACTGAAAGACCTGAACCGAAACAAGGCCCCGGGTGTAGACAACTTTCCATTAGAACTACTGACGGCCTTGGGAGAGCCAGTCCTAACAAAACTCTACCATCTGGTGAGCAAGATGTATGAGACAGGCGAAATACCCTCAGACTTCAAGAAGAATATAATAATTCCAATCCCAAAGAAAGCAGGTGTTGACAGATGTGAAAATTACCGAACTATCAGTTTAATAAGTCACAGCTGCAAAATACTAACGCGAATTCTGTACAGACGAATGGAAAAACTGGTAGAAGCCGACCTCAGGGAAGATCAGTTTGGATTCCGTAGAAATATTGGAACACGTGAGGCAATACTGACCTTACGACTTAGAAGAAAGATTAAGGAAAGGCAAACCTACGTTTCTATCATTTGTAGACTTAGAGAAAGCTTTTGACAATGTTAACTGGAATACTCTCTCCCAAATTCTAAAGGTGGCAGGAGTAAAATACAGGGAGCGAAAGCTATTTACAATTTGTATAGAAACCAGATGGCAGTTATAAGAGTCGAGGGATATGAAAGGGAAGCAGTGGTTTGGAAGGCAGTGAGCCAGGGTTGTAGCCTGTCCCCAATGTTATTCAATCTGTATATTGAGCAAGCAGTAAAGCAAACGAAAGAAAAATTCGGAGTAGGTATTAAAATTCCGTGGAGAAGAAATAAAAGCTTTGAGGTTTGCCGATGACATTGTAATTCTGTGAGAGACAGCAAAGGACTTGGAAGAGCAGTTGAACGGAATGGACAATGTCTTGAAAGGAGGGTATAAGATGAACATCAACAAAAGCAAAACGAGGATAATCGAATGTAGTCGAATTAAATCGGGTGATGCTGAGGGAATTAGATTAGGAAATGAGACACTTAAAGTAGTAAAGGAGTTTTGCTATTTGGGGAGCAAAATAACTGATGATGGTCGAAGTAGAGAAGATATAAAATGTAGACTGGCACTGGCAAGGAAAGCGTTTCTGAAGAAGGGAAATTTGTTAACATCGAGTATAGTTTTAAGTGTCAGGAAGTCGTTTCTGAAAGTATTTGTATGGAGTGTAGCCATGTATGGAAGTGAAACATGGACGATAAATAGTTTTGACAAGAAGAGAATAGAAGCTTTCGAAATGTGGTGCTACAGAAGAATGCTGAAGATTAGATGGGTAGATCACATAACTAATGAGGAGGTATTGAATAGAATTGGGGAGAAGGGGGGACCGGTTGGTAGGACATGTTCTGAGGCATCAAGGGATCACAAATTTAGCATTGGAGGGCAGCGTGGAGGGTAAAAATCGTAGAGGGAGACCAAGAGATGAATACACTAAGCAGATTCAGAAGGATGTAGGTCGCAGTATGTACTGGGAGATGAAGGAACTTGCACAGGATAGGGTAGCATGGAGAGCTGCATCAAACCAGTCTCCGGACTGAAGACCACAACAACAACAACATAACAATCACAAAAGCACATAAAATACAGTGCCACAGACACATTAAAATACAGTTTAGATCTTTATATTTAAGCCATTGATCCAATACACCACTTCGGAAGTAACCAGGTTCGATTCCACTAGTTTTCCAGGGAAGGCACGGAGGGAGCAGTCCACTGCTATATGCTTCATTGTTTGTGGAACGTCAGCACAGTCACAGTATGGGGTGTCCACCCAACCCCATTTATGAAGAATCGAAGCACTTCCTCCCACACCACATCTGAAACGGTTAAGCCTGCTCCAAGTGTATCTTGGCAAGCTGAAACCATTGAGCCTTACTGTTGGATCTTCAACTTTCAAGTAGAATATGTCCATTCTTTCTGTCATCTGTCTTTGGGGTCGAAATGGTTGCTTAACAAATCCATGGCGGTTTTACATGCCGGTTAACGGGACTTCAGCCTGGATGATTCTAGCTGCCTCACATCTTCGTGAATTGGGAGTGACGAGTTATTCAGTATTCTTGACCACAGATGACCAAGATATTTTTGTTTTCTGATGTGAGGAGGTGGTATGTTACACAACATCGGCAGCCATTGGACTGGAGTAGCAAGTAAAGTTCCAGAAATGATACGCCTATTGTGATGTACGATGACCAGCCGCGGAAATATTCTGGCTGTCATGGAGAAGGACATATCCCGTCAGAGTGCGTGTAACGTTGCATCTTGCAGTTGCCACGTGGGGAAGCCTCACGTAACTGCCGATGAAGTAAATTTCGGTGGCCCACCGGGAGGTGTTTTTCAGTTCGGAGCGTGGAGAGGACATGTTGGTACGAGAGCGGAACGAGTTTGCGGCTCGGGGAGGTTAGGCGGAGGACGCTTCTACGCTCCTACACCCCTTCACGGCAGATGAAGGAGGAAGCTTACGGAGCCTCACAAGCAGCACGCGGCACAGAAGTGGAGGTCGAGAGGGTAGCAGATCGACGAGCGCCCGATGAGTAACGTGGGGCGTCGCCTGCGGCGGCAGAGGGCAGGTCGCGAAAACAACGCTCGCCGAAGCGTCGTAAGAAGCGCCGCCATAATTCGATCGACGATCCTCCCCTAGCCTAGGGGACATAGAAGATCTTCGAGCCGAAGAGACGTGTGACATGAAACACGTGCCGTAAGAGGACACCAAAAAGATTTCTTTGGATGTTGACCTGATGTCCTGCGTTTTAGACGGTCTTTTTTCATTGACAACGATTGACCCGGTACTGCCAATGGAGGAGCCAGTGATAGCGTTCCAGCAATCACATCGAAATGCAGAATAGGGCGTTTCTGGAACTGTGATGAGTTACCGGAGTTGGCAATCCCACTTGACGACGACTTACTTAGAGAACGTACACGACAGGAAGTAAACGGCGGAGGGAAGCCCGTTGATGGGCAACTCTCTCAGCACGAATGTTGGACTATAGCTTTTGGAGCTTATAATGACATGAAACGAATATGACGGTTACGACGGACCAAGCTTGTAAGGTGGGAACAGTGAACATTAATACCGTACGGTCGCTTGTGATGTTGCAATTTTTCCGGGACATGACCATGCCACAGACATGGATATCCTGCTGGTGCAGCAAATCTGTAATGCTACCCTCCCATATGTGTATAGTTATAACACTTATCTAGCCCCGACTCCAGACGTAGGACGTGGCAAGGCGATCTTGGTCCGGGAGGGATTGTGGCGTGTGACCTCGATTATCTCCTTTCAAATAGAATATGTCCATTCTTTCTGCCATCTGTCTTTGGGGCCGAAATGGTTGCTTAACAATTCCATGGGGGTTTTACACGCCGGTTTACGGGACTTCAGCCTGGATGATTCTAGCTGCCTCACATCTTCGTGAATTGGGAGTGACGAGTTATTCAGTATTCTTGACCACAAACGACCAAGATGTTTTTGTCTTCTGATGTGAGGAGGTGGTATGTTACACAACACCGGCAGTCATTGGACTGGAATAGCAAGTAAAGTTCCACAATGACAGTGAACGGCTCTCTTATTGTCAACATCTACTCTCCGGATCTGACAATCGACGGGCGGGAGTGCAGTTCTACTCAGAGGAAACTGCGCCCCTCTTCCTTGATAGATATGATCACATCTTGATAGGAGGGGATTTTAATTGTGTTCTCATGCCGAAGCATCAAATGCCGAATCTTAACTGTTGCTATGGATTGCGCTCGGTGTGCTTCGGCATGATACTAACGGAAGACATATGGGAAAAGGTCCATGGGCATTTATTGCATTAATGTGGTATTTACAGGTAATCACGCTGTAACACCATGCGTACTCTGAAGTGATAAGTTCACAAAGGTATATGTATCACATTGGAACAACTGAAATAAAATGTTCAACCGTACCTACGTTGTGTATTTTAATTTAAAAAACCTACCTGTTACCAACTGTTCGTCTAAAGTTGTTAACCACATGTTTGTGACTATTACAGCGCAATGTACCACAAAACGAAAAAAGTGGTCCAACTAAAACATACATATTTCTTTACGTACTACACGAATATGTGATAAAAAGGGGGTTCCTATTTTAAAAAAACGCAGTTGATATCCGTTTGACTTATGGCAGCGCCATCTAGAGGGCCAACCATAGCGCCATCTGGTTTCCCCCTTCAAGTTAGACAAGTTTCGTTCTTTGTAGTCTTTTTGTTTGACGCTTATTTCGTGAGATATTTGGCCCGGTCACGATCAATGGACCACCCTGTATATAAAATTGGACCCCTACTCACTCTGCTCACCGACCTATTACTTCACAAAAAAAGATATTCGTAGTTTATGTTGTAGACTGCTAGGATATCAAACCCATATCCACCATGGAGCTAGGGTTCGAATACTCAAAGGGGGTTCCTTTTTTATTTTTTACAAGTCCGTTCCCTAGTTCTCGTCGTTTACAAATAAGACATTATTTTGTCACGTGACAAAAGCCTGTCACATGACAGTGGGGTATATTAATCTGCATGAATGAGTCTGCTAACCGTGTAGCGCACAACCGTAATTGGTCCTGTAAAATTCATGTAGGGCGGTTTTACGATGGAGATATATCGATACTTTAATGTCATCACAACAACAATGTTCAATGAGGAATTGGCGACAGATCCAGCGAGCTGTCCATACATCTCGGCGGAGTACACGTGATATTGGAAGGGAGTTCGAGATATTTCAAAACTGGACTCCAAAGAGCGAAGAAGAAGAAGAGTGAGGAAGAGTGATGGAACAGTATCCATATCAATAAACGTTAACTCAACACCAGCGTCCAGAAGGCACCATTATACGAGTCGAATTTTGTGTATGGCCTTTGCTCACCACTATACGTCAATATGCTTCAGGCACTGGGTGCATCAGCTGTTGCTCGTGCGTATGTTGCACGGTACCCTCGAAGGCGCCATCCAGATAGGGATGTTCTCCGTCGCCTCGCGCAACACCTTCGGGAAACTGGTAATCTTCCTCCAAAAGTAATGGACAGATGTCGTCCATTCATTTTATAAATAAGTGACATGGACTGACGAATCTACCTTCAGTCGCAAAAGTATTTTTAACCAACACAACAGCCTTTATTGGTCAGAACACAACCCATATGTCATCCGTGGACGTGGCTTCCAGGCACGCTTTGGCATAAACCTATGGTTTGGAATCAGCGGAGGAGTGTTTTAGGGCCTTGACCTGTTGCCAGATACGTTGAATTCACCCCTGTAGCTTACGTTTCATTGTAACTTTTCCCTGACGCATTAGAAAATATTCCATTTCGTGTTAGGCGACAGCTATGGTTTCAGCATAATGGTGCACCGCCACAATTTGGAATGAATGTGCGTAACTATTTAAATAAAGCTGTCCCAGGGAAACGGATTCGTAATAGAGGTCCTTCTTGCCTGCACGTTCCCCAGACACTAGATTTTTGTTTGAGGGGGCACTTAAAGAAATAATTTTATAGCAGTCTACCCATGGGTGTAAAGGACCTAATAGCTCGCGTGCACACCACTTCGGCAATTGTAAATGCAGTGTGTTGCGTAGAGTCCAGCAGAGTATGTTCCCGAGAGTGGCAAAGTATTTGGAAATGCAAGGTAGTCGCTTTGAACATCTTTTCTAAAGTGAACGTTGCTCGCACATACACGTACCGTCTCTGTGAAGATAAGCTTGGACGTCAAACGTACAAAACGGAATTATTGCTCGTAGCACAATGTGCAGTATGGTGTAGCCTATCCATTGTGTATTTTATACCTCACTGGATACAGACGATGTTAGTGTATCCACTATTATTTTCTGTCAGTTTTATTTGTGTCATGGACAAAACAAGGTGGTCGTTTACATGTCTTAATGTTTAAATTACGGCAACAGTAACAGAAAGACATACATAAGATACCGCCCTGTGGAGGTGTAAATTGGATATAATTAGATGATTTAACTGAAAAAAAAAGTTTAATGCGAACACAACTCAAACATCGTCGAATCTGCATACCCGTTCCACAGCGAACTGCTTTTTCTCACTTTCTTCTTCTTCTTCTTTTTCTTTTGGCTCCAACATTTACAGAGGCCAAAGCTTACCATTTTTTTTTTGATTCGGGTGCGGAACAATTCATTTATTTATTGTTTTTTTATTTATTTTTTGTTATTTTTTCAAAGAGAACGATTTATTTACAGAATTACATTTACGTTACTGAAATAGCTGTTGGCATTTAGACAATCTTGACCCTAGCCGTTTTCTCGATGCTTATCTGATATTGGTGAATTCGGGTCGGTGTTTTTTGCTCTTGTCCGGCATCAGTAGACCACCAGAAAGTCTTCAATCCCTTCAGTAGAAAATTTGTATAACTTTGGTGGCAGGTTGTAATTTGCATCAACGTTCTATGATTACCAACATTATGTTCCGCAGTGCTTAATATGTAGTACACGGTACCACCCTTTACCCACTGTAATGCTTCTCTCTTCATTCTCGGGTACGGAATATCGTCAGGGTAAAGTAAGGACACACTGAAATCGCATGAGTTGCATCTCAGTGAGCTAACTGGATAGCTCCGGCACAGTGCAGAGTTCATGCTACCTGTTGTTGGCCACACTGCGTTGCCAGAGCTCCGTTTTTTAAATGGCTGTCCAGTTAAATCTATTCGCGGTACTAAGATTTGCTACATACAATTTTGTCTCGTTACATACACTTTTGTCTTGCTACATACCCTTTTGCCTTGAACTGCAATGAGGAATTGCATGCCGACCGCCAAGAGCAGCATATTTTCTTCTCCCTGTTTGAAGTACTAGTGAAACAGAGATGGAAGCTATTTTGGATGTTTGCTATTGTGCCGTCACCAGACGTCACACGCCTGCGGAAATTTGAAGGGCCGTGCGAATCCAGCTGCAGCTGAGCCAGCGCTGCAGCCCGCGGGTGCTGCTAGTGGAGCTCAAAATGGCTCTGAGCACTAAGGGATTTAACATCTGAGGTCATCAGTCCCCTAGAAATTAGAACTACTTAAACCTAACTAACCTAAGGACATCACACTCATCCATGCCCGAGGCAGGATTCGAACCTGCGACCGTAGCAGCAGCGCGGTTCCGGTCTGAAGCGCCTAGAACCGCTCGGTCACAGCAGCCGGCGCTAGTAGAGCGATGGAGCTAGCGGGAGGACGCTACACCAGCGCCATCCGGAGTCAATGTTGGCGGCTGTGTACTGGAGACAGGACGTCGAGGACCGCAGAGAGAAGAACGGTGAGCACCAGAAGGGAGAGGAGAGCGATGAAACGGGAAGCATTCATAGCTGGTTGGCTGGTGGACGGCTGGGAAGAAGAGCACGCTGTTCAAAAGGATTTAGGGCTTGCAGCTGGTCGTCGTAAACTTCATTGCACGATATTTCGGCTGGACAGCTGCCAGCCATCTTGAGGTGAGCCGGACGAGGACTGACGAAGACGTTCTCCGCTCCGTCTTTTATAGTGCGGTGATAGTACTGCCGCGCATGCTTTGCAGTTGCGGAGACAGAGGGGCCACACCGCCCAGCGACGGCGCCCTCGCTGGTGGAACTGCAGTAATCAGCTGCCATCGGTGTTGTCACTGGCCGCAGCTATTGAAGTCTTCTGGCGTCTTCGTCTCGAGAAAATTTCGGAGACGACGGGATTCCACGCCTTATTCAATTGGTAACCACTGTCACGGTTCATCAGATTTCCCGCTATGCGTATTTAAAAGGATTCTTTGATAATGAACTCCCAAAAAGTTATTGCTGTGTCCAAAATCGAAGTTTTGTCGTACTCCATTGAATGTCCGTGGAAATACAATGTTCCGCAACTACAGACGTACTGGGTTGCAGTTGGCGAGTGCAACGTTGATGTTTCGTACAACGGTCTTCCACTGTAATCGTTGTCTGTCCTATATAGACCATACCACATTGACACGGTATTTTGTAAATTCCCGCCTTCCGCAGTAGCAAATCATCCTCCACCGATCCCAGCAAATCTGAAATCTTAGAAGATGGACGAAAGACCACTTTCACATGAAAATTATTAAGAATTCTCGCTATTTTGAAGGAGATATTTCCAACGAAGTGAAGAAACCTAGGAACTTGGCTGGCGCGTTCTCTTCTTTATCCATTTCCCGGTTCCTGGCTCTAGTTGAGAAGGCTATGTTAATCTGCCGGGTCAAGTATTCATTGTCTCTGAGCACTGTCCTTAAATGTGCAAGGTCCTTAGGCAAATTCTCTGCATCCGATACCGCACATGCCCTGTGCACAAGGGTTTTAAGTACACTCATGGTTTGGGATGGGTGATGGCAACTTGAAGAATGCAAGTACAAATCAGCGTGAGTGGGCTTACGATAAACGGAATGTCCCACCGAGCCGTCACTCTCCATAAAAAGGTTAGCTACCAGAAGAGACAGAGGGCTGCCCATGGCGACACCGTCAGAATGTTCAAAATATTCCTGGTTAAACATAAAATAAGTTGAGGAAAGAGCATGTCGAAACAAAGCAGTGATGTCCGATTCAAACTGTTGACCAATTAGCGTCAAGGAATCCGCAAGAGGTGCTTTTGTGAAAAGGGAAACTACATCAAAACTCGCTAGAAGATCGGAACTATTTAAGTGGAGAGCCCCCAGTCTGTTGATAAAATCAGCAGAGTTCCGTATCTAATGCACGCTGTTTGATGGAAGCTAATGCGGAGCAGCTGGCGTGGTGTCAGTGAAGCAGTGTGTGCTGCGCGTTTGCTGCATTGTGAGCTGTGTTTGTGTGTATGGCTGTGTGTCTCTCTCTGCAGTCTCTGGCGCATATTCTGACCCTGTCTGTTGCATAGATGGTGTTGTATTTGCAGGAAGTAGAAGACAGATCTGTATGGCTGATATACGCAATCGCACTGTGTGAGTTTGCCTGTGTTAATGTGCACTGCTGTTAAATGTTATGAGAGTGATTTTAAGCAGACGCTTTAAGTTGGACTGTAGATTTACACTGAGGTTGCAAAAGTCATGGGGTGCCTCCTACTGTCGTGTCGGACTTCCTTCAGTTCCTTGTAGTGCAGCAACTCGACATGGCCATGGACTTAACAAGTCGTCCCCTTCAGGAATATTGATCCACGCTGCCTCTACAGCCGTCCATAACTGTGAGAGTGTTGCCGGTGCCGGATTTTCTGCACGAACTGACCTCTCGAAGTTTCGTGTTAGGCGATCTGGGTGCCCAAATCATACGCTCGAATGAATGTTGTTCAAATCAATCGCGGAGAATTGTGGCCCAGTGACATGACATCGTTGCTTGCGAAGATGAAGTCCATGAATGGCTGTAAGTGGGCTCCAAGTAGCCGAACATAACCATTTCCAATCATTCTTAGATTCAATTGGACCAGAGGATCCAGTACATACCATGCAAACACAGCCAACACCATTATGGAGCCACCAGATTTTGACAACTTGGGTGCATGGATTCATGAGGTGTGCATCACACTCGAACCCTACCATCAGAGGCGCTGAGGCGATGTCAGGCTATTAGCAAAGGCATTCGCGTCGGTAGTCTGCTGCCATAGTAAATTGACGACAACTTTCGCCACACTGTTCTAACGCGTTTTTCGTACTGCCCACAGTGATTTCTGCTGTTATTTCATGCAGTGTTTCTTGTCTATTAGTCTATTAGCACGGACAACTCTTCACCAACACCTCTGCTCTCGGTCGTTAAATGAAGGCAGTCGGCCAATGCGTTGTCGGTGGTGAGAGATAATGTCTGAAATTAGGAATTCTCGGTACACTATTGACATTGTGCATCTCGGAATATTGAATTCCACAACAATTTCTGAAATCGAATGTCCCATGAGCCTAGCTTCAACTACAATCCGCATTCGAAGTCTGTTAATTCCCGCCGTGCGGCCATAATTGCGTCACAAATCCTTTCACGTGAATCACCTGAGAACAAATGACAGCTCCGCCAAAGCACTGCCCTTTTATAGCTTGTGTACGCGATACTACCGCCACCTATATATGCCCATATCACCAACACATGACTTCTGTCATTTCAGTTGAAAGGTGGCTACGCTGAGCCACAGCGGCAGAGATTGCGCCAAAGAGTTTTATTCCGTCGCCTCCACTGGCAGTGTTTGTTCAGAAGTTGTGGTGGTTAGTGCTTTGCTGAGAGGATGTTGATAGCTGTATTATTTGAGGCCATGTCCTGTGCAGTTGTTTTGATGGGCTAGACAACAGATGTTGTTCGAATGGAGATGTTGTAATGATCAGAGTGTATTTTTAGTCAATATATATGAAGGTAAAAAACATTTTTTTATTTTTTTAAAATTTCCTAACTAACAATGCCTCTTGGCCACAGGTTCAGTCAACAAAGCATCTGGCTTGTGTTCATGTATTAGACTGTAATTCGGGTTTCTATGTGCAATTATAGTATTTCAGTTTTATTTAATTAATTCAGTGTAAATGGTATTTAAAATATCTTGTCTTATTGAGGAAGAACCGTGCCAGATGTGTACGTTGAATCACACTTCCACACACAGAACAGTTACACTTGTGCTTGTTGTTCGTAGTTTTTGTTTCGTAGCTTTTATAGTTGCTGGGGACTTGATTAATTAATTGTGGTAACGGAAATTTCCTTTCATTCTTTGTTGTTATTCTATGCAATCAGATTGCGTACTAATACTAATCAGGGCCAACCGGTTACGAGACTTCGTAATCGGACAGTCAGCTACTAAAATTAAAAATATTTGCATTCTAAATAATTAAGCCCCCATGGACAGTGTTCGTAACTGTGCTCTCTGAATTAAATTGTGTTTCTCTTGCCGTTACATTCGTGTCTGAGTAATAGACTGTTCTACGTACGTCAGGAATAATGATAATTCTGAGTAATTCGCATTGTGTAATTGGTTACGGCCGCGGGCTCTATTAACTGAACTTCCTGTGTTTTCTATAGGCTAGTTTTATTCGGTTCGCTGCAAACGTTTGCATTCACTGCAATAGCATAAATTTATTTTCTGCTTTTAATATTTTAATTATTACTGCGTATTACATATTTATGCCATGGAATTCTGTCTGGATTTTTTTTATAGTGTACATTCATTATCTGATTTCAATATTTGGATTATTGCTGCTTTTATCTGTCAGGGTTGCGCCATCACGGTGGTTTTAAATTACTTGGTATTGTCTTCTTTTGCATTTGGCTTCAGTCGAGGAAGGGTTATCTTTTCAATAAATTCTTGTTGTTGATACGGATATCCGGGTCATTGATTCAAAATTCAAACCATTTTTAGTGAAATTAAGTAAACAGATTTTATATGTGTAGTAAATCACGTAAAAAACATATGTTCACTCACAGCTCACCCGCTTCTACCACTGCCAGTACCACCGTTACATCACGTGGTGAAGTTAACTACACCATGTGTACGTACGTGCAACACGTGTGATTTGTAAGCATTAAACCGAGCTAGGTGGCGCAGTGGTTAGCACACTGCACTCACATTCGGCAGGACGACGGTTCAAATCCCTGTCTGGTCATCCAGAATAAAGTTTTCCGTGATTTCCCTAAATCGCTCCAGGCAAATTCCGAGAAAGGTCCTTTAAAATGGCACGGCCTATTTTCATTTCGAACCTTGAAATAATCCTAGCTTGTGCTCTGTCTCTAATGACATCAGTATCGACGGGACGTTAAACCTTAATCCTTCCCCCTTCTTCCTGTTCTAGGCTTTAAGAGAATTTTCAACGGCTAGTAGTCGAGATATAAATCATTAGCATCTCCGCCTTCTCAGAGCTATTTCTAAACATTCATCGTATAGGTAGAACTACACAGAAACCAGTGGAACCAGAATGAAAAGCTAGTATCGCCTCTGTAGGAGATGGGGCGGGGGTTCTATAACGTGCTGTATTCTTGTGTCCCAGCTATTGAATGTTGGTATAATCCCCCCCTCCCCCTCCCCAAAAAGAAACCTACCACAAGCACATGTAAGTTTTATGCGACGTTAACAGTGGAATTTAATCATGCGTGCTACAGGAACATTTCTACCCAGCCAGACGAACCGATTCCTCGCTGCTGTGAATGTGGAAGCTACGTGTAGCACGCCATCTTTCGGAACCTTATGAAATTGTAGGGATTGAAGCGGGAATATTCCACGATGTGCCACAACAAATTCTGCGCTTTTTCAACAAAAATTGCCAGAGAAAAAAAATGTGCTGCATTAATTGTTGAGCACCCCTCGAGATCTCTTACAGTGCTTAGCCGATTAACAGGACAGAAACAAGACCTGAAATAAACTAAATTATTCTAGCGTATTGTTTATATAGCCAACAGCCTTGCCTCAGTGGTAACACCGGTTCATGTCAGGTCACCGACGTTAAGTGCTGGCGGATTTGGCTAGTACTTGGATGGGTGAGCATCCGGTCTGCCGAGCGCTGTTGGCAAGCGGGGTACGCTCAGCCCTTGTGATCCAGATTCAGGAGTTACTTCATTTACTCGACTGAGAAGTAGCGGCTCCAGTCACGAAAATTAATAACGGCCGGGAGAGAGGTGTGCTGACCACACGCCCTTCCTTATCCGCATCCACTGACGCCTCTGGGCTGAGGATGACACGGCGGTCGGTCAATACCGATTGGGTTTTCCGACACCTGTTTGGACAGAGTTTAGATTAGAGTGTGTTATTGCTTGTGTAATCACAGAGGACAAAAAATTAATCATCCAGTAGAGACTTCTCACTAACATCGCGTAACACCTCCTCTAGCGTTGATAATGGCCATAATTCTGTGAGGAAAGCAGTCTACAAGTTTCTTCTTTCTACAAGTTTCTTCTTTTCCGACACCTGTTTGGACAGAGTTTAGATTAGAGTGTGTTATTGCTTGTGTAATCACAGAGGACAAAAAATTAATCATCCAGTAGAGACTTCTCACTAACATCGCGTAACACCTCCTCTAGCGTTGATAATGGCCATAATTCTGTGAGGAAAGCAGTCTACAAGTTTCTTCTTTCTACAAGTTTCTTCTTTTCCGACACCTGTTTGGACAGAGTTTAGATTAGAGTGTGTTATTGCTTGTGTAATCACAGAGGACAAAAAATTAATCATCCAGTAGAGACTTCTCACTAACATCGCGTAACACCTCCTCTAGCGTTGATAATGGCCATAATTCTGTGAGGAAAGCAGTCTACAAGTTTCTTCAGGTATGCCTTAGTCACTGATGGCTGATTATATCCTGAAGAGCTACCATAGTGCGGGAACACTGCTTCGTTCCAAACAGTCCCAACATTTTCTATCAGGTGGTTTAGTCGGACAATAGAGGTGCATGAGAGTTGACAGAGTTTCAGTCAAAAGATGAAGGTAAGCGTGCAGCCATGTGAAACGCCTCTAGTCATCTTGGAAGGCAGGGGAGTTCACAGCCTACTCAGGGTGAAGATCCCGAAGAAACGGCAACAGCTGGTTACAGATAACGGTGAAATAAATGTTCTGCGTCATGTTCAGGGTAAAACAGATGCTTTGGGCGCAATTCACGATTGGAACAACCTAGAACTACCTTTCGGCTTGAACTGCAGCGTCCACACACTACAAGTTGCACGCCTCACTGAACTGTCGGTACTCTATACGACCTGCATTTTTTGGGAAGAGATAAAATAGTTACTCGTTGGACCACACAACACACCTCGAATCTGCTCCTCCAAAGCACTTGGCGAATTTTTGCCCACTGGAGACGTGCAGCATTATGTGCCGCTCTGAGCAATGGTCTTTTGTGAGATTCCCGACTCCAAATGTCTATTGCATGCAGATACCTTCGCAATGATTGTATAACGGTGCAGTAGGGGAACTTGGATAATTCTTACTTGTCAGGATGTAATCGAGTTTTCTGTGTGCGTTATAGGATGCATAGAAGTTTTGGGAGACAGCTGCGACGTGTGGGGAAGCTGCAGATATACCAGCGTGAGCCGTGGCGCTGCTGTTTGATTTACCTTTGCCCAAATAGCCTTTTTCCCTCATACATCGACAGTGGTCAAGTCTCTGGTTGCGACCAGAGGTTGTGATGCAGGGGAGCAGATGCTCAGGAGTGCCCGCTTAGTCAGCGGCGGCGAGAGAGAGAACAAGGTTGGATGGTGTTCGTTGAGACGGCGTGAGTTCTGGTGCTCTCCTAGTGATAGTTGTGCACTTGCGACGGACTTGAATGGCGAACGGATGGGGAACACCCGCGCTGCCGTGGTATTCTGAAGCGCGTCGCGGCGAGAGGGTTCGCTGACCTGGGGCATAGAGGATGAATATTTCAACTGCCCGCCTTGGGTGGAGGCATGGCTGTTGTGATACGACAGTGCGATGGTGACTTTTTTTTTTAATAAAAAGGAAGAGAGACTGGGAACGAGTTGAGTGTAGTTATACGGTCTGTGATAAAACCTGTCCTGATACTTGTGAAATAATTAAAGTGTGTTGAGCGCTGGCAAGTTTGGTGACAGAGACTGTCACAGTGGTTAAATAATTACCTAACTGTGCACTGGCAGGAGCCGTGGATACATTCAAATAGTTATTTGAGTCGCATCCTTAATTTGCACGATAGTTGCTCAAGTTCAAGTCGTTTTATTTTCTTCGTTTGTGGAAATTTGAACGGATTGCTTTTAATCTGTATGTGTGCTCATTTGTTGCGAGCATATGCTCATATTTCTTTCATGTATTCTATGTAGGCTAATAAGAGTGCTTGTATATCCTACAGCTTGTAATGATGGCTGACGTTACGTAGGTCATTTCTTAGTGGTTTCTTGTTAGCGATACGTGTAATTACTCCGTCACGTGACGCCCGTAGCTAAGCTCGATTGTTCTGGGCGTGATGCTCAAGTCTGTTATTACTGTTAAACTGTACAACCTTTTTGATGTGTGAAATTTAATTTCTTAAGTGGCTCAGGAAGTAATTCATTTAATAGGTCACTGTGTTAGCTTTCGACTGTTTTTTAACTTTGTTAATGTCTTGTAATTTTACAATGCTCACTAGTAAATTTTGTCACTATAAGAACTCTTTGGCTTGTAGCCCCAATAATTTTCTGGAGTTTAAAGTTAATTGAGCGTTTAAAGGTTAGATGAGAAGTTGCGGTCGCGTTTTCTTCCGTAATGCTTGCTTGTTACAGTCCATTGCGGACGTGATCAGTTATAGGTGTCGTTAAGAACCTATTTATCCTCTGAAAAATGTCATCTGTGATAAATGTGTTTTGCAGTATTTTGAGTTTATTAGTTAGTACAGGCCCTCACCACTCCATCACCTAGCTACTGTCTACCGTACCATTACAGGTGATCAGATAGGAGTTCTTTATTAATTCATTCAGCTTACAAGGAAAGTATTTGCGTTCAAACGAACATATCTTTAGGAAATTTTGGATACAGGAGCAATTCGTACCTCACAGCTTGCTGGTGAGTGTCGTTTTTCTGCAAGACTCTGCAAAAGGTGATCTAGATGTCGTTACACCACATCATGGACATTTTTGAAGTTATCCACAGGTTCACCAATAACCGTAGCCAGAATTCTGTCACTCGTGACGAAGCATTGGTCTATACGCTTCCGTAGATAGCTGATTCACAGAGTGCATTGTCATGATAAATATCTGTCATGTAATTCTGGTTTCTCGTTCCTGGAACGTAGTTTAAGAATGTCTGTCATTCTCTTAGCATATGTTTTTTATGTCACCTGAAGAAATACGTGTCGAGAGGTTGCGCATATTTTGCAGTTTTAGGTGGAATGATTTTAAAAACTCCATCTTTTCCTCTAGAGTCTTCCAATAGTACTTGTTCATCCTTATGTTCAGATCAGGATTCACAAGGTACTAGTGACTTTGTTGGCAAAAGTGGGTTCAAAAGTCTAATAAGTAAGTCTTCAGACGTTCATTCGTCATATTCCCGCTCATACTTGCATCTAGGAGGACATGTGAGGGTAACAGTTTTCTGTTTCCCTTGACACACGGGCTCCAAACTTCCCACTGGGTGCTTGGGAGCATATGCGGACTCTGCTTGACAATTGTCCGTCCATTGATATAGCAACATCGGCCGTGTAGCTGCGTATTGCGCTGTTAACTAATTGCAAGGTCGAGACAGTGTTTCCCTCCTCTCTCAAGGACAGCGTTCTTTCGGAAGAAAGCCCATAGTTGAACAGAATCTGATCACACCTCCATACAGATCCCATTAGGATTTTTTTCTTTCGTGATATCCGCATTGACTTCAGCGACAAATGTCTGAGCGCTTTGAATCACCTTTTCATCTTCCTTATCTTTTCGTGCTTGGAGCATTATTATACGGCGTGATTTCATCCTAAGCTTCCTTTTTCAAATTAGTAATATATCCTGATCATGCTATCAAGTTTGTACTGGTTACGGCAGATGCCCAGTGTGGTACGTGCCAATAACGAAAGTAAGAACCGCATTCTCGAGGTTTTCGTATTTCGCCATTACATGCTGCTTTTCCATATAATCCAGTACGCTTTTAATATTGATCTTAGCCTTCAGTTTAGGCTGTCTTTCCAGGCTTTCGTCGTATGTGTTGAAATCTGTGACGTGATAATCATCGTATTTGATATCTAGTGTTTTGTCATCAGCCACACTGGTGACACTTTCGACTTTAAATTTTTTATCGGGAGAGTGTTGGAACTCACTTTCATTGCTTCCACTGCCTCTTCTCCAACTTGCCATATCACTACCGCCCGCAGTGAGGAGTTCGTCATTGTCATCACTGGCGTCACAACTATGTGTTAGTGTTAACAACAGCATCCGTTTTTAACAGGTGGTAATATTTTTGCACTGTGACATATACCAGAGCACACGCGAATGATTCATCGTCTACACTAATACCATCCTCAAGATGACGAGCTCGTCGTAATTTCATCTCAGGCAGTCGCAATACTTTAGCAGGGCAGATTACCGGTCACCGAGCCATCTGACGCTTCAGTATACAAATAGTTTCACAAAATCCAACTTCACATACGCGCTGCATCGTTTCTACTAGTCTCGACGGGCTTAGCGGCAGGCAAAGGTCGAATTTGGCATGGCATACTCAGCGGACTCTACTGGGCGAATGCAGAGATTTGCAAATAAACGAATATCACCAGTCCAATAAGGCGCTTTTAAATGATCCATCAGGGGATTATGGTGTAAATGGGTTGGTTCAAGCTCCACTACTTTCCTTCTTAGACAGTCTCCTGCGTGCACTGAAGCAGCGGGTGACGGTGTAGAGCGAGGTTACGCACGCACTCCGCTGCCGTCGCCCATCTGCCGAGCTGAGGCGTCAGGACGTGACCACGGGGCGGCTAGCGACGTCTTCTCCACTGCGGAAGGGGGCGGCGCTGCCCGGCTCGTAGAGGTCTTCTGCCGATACCCCACAGAGGGCAGGGGTGGCTGGACCCTCATGTCGTACTGCCGGGAAGGCGACAAAGCGGGCAGCTGACCTGGCGCCTAGGTGCTTAGGCGACAGACAGCGGTTCGTGTCTTGGCGGAGATAGACTCGTCCGCGACATCGACACGGCCATCAACAACACAGATCCTACGTCACCTAAGTGCCCAGCTGTTCATCCTTGAAAACTACTCCCCACAATTGATTTTGAGGCAACGGTGGTGCTAATTTGTCATGCTGAATGGTATGGAACGTGGCGCTCACCCAATTATCGTGTAGATTTTCTGAAAGAGTCAGATAGAGAGCTTGACCTTGAAGTATTAGTTGGTTCTTTCAATTTGATGTCAGTTATTGATTTTCCTACTCGGGTGGTACAGGAAAGCCGGCCGGTGTGGCCGAGCGGTTCTAGGCGCTACAGTCTGGAACCGCGCGACCGCTACGGTCGCAGGTTCGAATCCTGCTTCGGGCATGGATGTGTGTGCTGTCCTTAGGTTAGTTAGGTTTAAGTAGTTCTAAGTTCAAGGGGACTGATGACCTAAGCAGTTAAGTCCCATAGTGCTCAGAGCCATTTGAACCATTTTTTTGGTACAGGAAAGCAGCACACTGACAGATAATGTTTTTATAGACCAAGTTTAATCACATAAAATCTTTTCCTGTTAAGTATGGTCTGTCTGATTATGATGCACAGCTAGTTGTAGTATATGACGTAGCTCCATACAGTAATGCAAAACAGTCCTCCTAAATAGTGCGTGCAATTAACGATTTAAGAACGGAAAATTTTAGAGAAAGCTTGCAGCATTTAGACTGGGATGAGGTGTACTGGGAATCTGATGCTAATTTAAAGTTTAACCTATTTCATGATACCTCTATGAGTACATTTGAAATCAGTCTCCTTCAGAAAACAGTGAAATACAGTATAATTGTAAGAAACCATCTAAAAAGCCATGGCTTACTAAAGGGATAAAAAGATTTTGTTAAGGGAAAAGCGAAATTATCTCATAGCTAGAAGGAGTAATGGCCAGGAAACTATGAAACATTATAAAAACTACTCACTTTATTAAGGAAAGTTATTAAAAAGTCCAGAAATATGCGCATTATGTCTGAGATTAGCACATCTGACAACAAAATTAAAATAATTTGGAATATTGTTAAAAGTGAAACAGGAGAACCGAGAGCACAGGAAGACTGTATTTCTATCCAGCTCGATGAAAAGTTTGTTAACGAAAAGTCAGAAGTAAAAAAATTTGTTAAAATAATTTTTTAAGTATTGTAGAGAAAATAGGATCCAGCTATTCATTAGAAAATGCAAGCTAGTGTATGCAAGAGACAATACCTATGCAATTTGATAAAATTGAAATTCAAGTCACCTCTCCTACTGAAATTAGGAAAATAATAAGTTCACTCAAAAGTAAAAGCCCACATAGATTTGATGGCATTTTTAACACAATATTAAAAGCTTGTTCCCAACAGGTTATTAGGATTCTCAGCCGCTGAAAAGGACATTTTTCCAGGTAGACTGTAATACGCTATTGTTAAACCTTTGCATAAAAAAGGGCATAAGTCTGATGCTAATAACTGCCGCCCAGTCTCACTTCTGACGCTTTATCGAAAATTCATGGAAAAATAATGTATTCAAGAGTACCATCACATATATGTAAAAATAGAGTACTAGCAAAGTGACAATTTGGATTTCGAAAAGATTTTTCAACAGAAAATATGATTTCACTAATTAAATATTAAATGCTTTGAATAACCGAACGTCCTCATTGGGATATTTTGTGGCCTCTCAAAGGCTTTTGACTATGTGAATCATTAAATTCTTCAGATAAGCTTTAGTGTTATGGTATGAGTGGGTCAGTGCAAAAACGTTTTAATTCATATTCAACTGGAAGAATGCAGAAAGTTGAAATTAACAGTGTAGATAATCTGCAGAAATCAGCCGAGTCCTCTACTGGGGAGGTATCAAGAATGGTTTCCCACAGGGTTCAGTCTTGGGTACCTTATTGTTCTTGATATATATTAATGACATGACACTCTACATCCATGAAGATGCAAAACTTGTACTTTTTGCTGATGATACAAGTACAGTAATCACACCCAACAAACAAGAATCAGCTGAGGAAATTGTAAATAATGTCTTTCAGAAAATTATTAAATGGTTCTCTGCAAATGGACTCTCACTAAATGTTGAGAAAACACAACATATACGCTTCTCTACAGTAAACGGCATAACACCATTGATAAATATAGACTTCGAGCAGAAATCTGTTGCTAGGGCATAACATTTAAAACTTCTGGGTGTGTGCATTTATGAGAAATTGAACTGGAAGAAACACACTGATGATCTGTTGAAACAATTAGATTCAGCTATTAATGCTATTAGGGCTATTGCAAATTTTAGTGATAAACATATCAGTAAAATAGCTATGTCTATTTTCATTCACTGCTTTAATGCGACATATTTTGGGGTAATTCATCACTAACAGGAAAAGTATTCATTGCACAAAAGCGTGTAATCGGAATAATAGCTGAAGCCCACCCAAGATCACCTTGCAGACATTTATTTAAGGAACTCGGGATATGCACATTACCTTTGCAATACATTTATTGATCTGTAAGGTGGCTATAATTTCACACCTTACAAGCACTCACCTACATACTTTGCCGTGATCTACAACCACAATTAGGTATCATGTGATAGGTTGTACATTGTATATATGAATATTTAAAGAAGACTGACATTGTCATGTACGCATTGTAAATAATTGTTAACACTTTTGCATGAAAGGTGACGGAGTGTCCTTATTATCAAACCGGCGTAATGAATGATTGCCTATACTAGCAGAGGTTGGAACGCCAGTGGAGATGAAACGGCAGACGTAACTCAAGCCTTGGGTGGAAAAAAAGCCTGCACACGTGTGCTGGTCCTTCTTGACACAGGAAGTGCCAAGACGGACAGTCTGGACAGCTGGGCTCGGAAAAACGATACAGCGGCGGCTGGCCGGTATTATAGCTAGGCTGGAAGGATTATACTTCGGGAACTATGAAAATCTTGGACGCAGCTGAGAGGAACGAGGAAGCGTCACCTAGGAAATCACGCAGGCTGGGTTGTTTCCGCGGATTTTACTCAGAAGCGTACCATTGTATGAGTATAGGTATTTCGTCGCAAACTTTCCGCACTGGACGACAAAAGACTAAAATATGATTGGTCGGCGTTCGGAAGAATCTGTAGAGAGGGAGAATATTTCGTGGTTTCGAGAAGACGATTTGTTTTCTGAGTTACGAGCGTGGGGAGCCGAGCCTTGCTGGGGAGCCAGCGGTGGAGAGAAGAAGTCTCCTGTGTTTGAGCGTCCGTGTGTAACGGTTGCTCAGTATCAACTTTGTTGGTAGAGAAGGACTTGCTGTCTTTGGTCTCAGAAGAGTTTATAAAAAATGGTTCAAATGGCTCTAAGCACTATGGGACTTAACATCTGAGGTCATCAGTCCCCTAGAACTTAGAACTATTATACCTAACTAACTTAAGGACATCACACACATCCATGCTCGAGGCAGGATTCGAACCTGCGACCGTAGCGATCACGCGGTTCCAGACTATAGCGCCTAGAACCGGCCGGCCACCCCGGCCGGCTGGAGAGTTTATAATTAGAACGGTTAGGCACTGTACTGTTGCGAACTAATACGATTTTAGACTTCGCCTCCGGGTTGTAAGTCATCGTTGAGCACACAGCGTTCAGTGATTGAGAGCACTTCTTCTGCCTATACTTATGTTGAGACGTTATTTGAACTCCGTCCTTGTGGCTGGGAGTTCGTGTTTCTCGTCTGTAGAACACAGAGAGGAGAAGATAGCATTAGAGTATATTAGTCAGAGGACCGCCTTCTGCCGTCCTAGTGTTTGAAAGAGTATTATTTTGTGGCTGGAGTTCTTCCATCGTAGCAGACGTGTACGAGAACCATCACTCCGACGCACCAGCCGCAGTACATATGGTGATATTGCTAATTGCTTCTGCTTATTAGGGCTATAAAGGCCGGCCGGAGTGGCCGTGCGGTTCTAGGCGCTACAGTCTGGAACCGAGCGACCGCTACGGTCGCAGGTTCGAATCCTGCCTCGGGCATGGATGTGTGTGATGTCCTTAGGTTAGTTAGGTTTAATTAGTTCTAAGTTCTAGGCGACTGATGACCTCAGAAGTTAAGTCGCATAGCGCTCAGAGCCATTTTAGGGCTGTAAAGCTGAACTCCTGTGATCACGTTAGTTTATTTCCACTGAGGTTCCACACGACTGTAGATCATCTTTGAAAGTAGTGTCTTCCAGTGTTAGGTACATAGATGATGTCAGTCATTTCACTTTAATTATTTAGATTTCGTGGACATAAAAAGAGGCAGAGTTGGGCAATTGACAAGCAATTTTTAGTCGTGAAATATGGACATTTGTAATAAAGGGTAGTTTCTTAATTTACAATAAATGTATAATGAGAAACAACGTTTACTACATAGTAGTATTAGTTGCCTTAATCATTCATTTACGTTTACGTTGTAGTTTATATGTTAAAGAGAATTAAGAGATCCTAAGATCTGCTTCAGGGGGTAGTTAGATAGGGCCAAATCATCATTTTAGCGTTCATTATTTTCCGTTGCGCACATTCATTTTACACCCGCTTGGAGTAGCGTCTTGGATATGGCTTACCCTGTCAGGATCCTACTTAGAGTCCACTAAAGTGGTTGAAACCTCTGAAATAAAAAAGAAATTCCCGTTTATCCATTTATGATGTTTAGGTGCTGCTGATAGTGATCACCAGCTTGCGTGTATAATTTTCAGTGGTAAAGTCACGTGATAACACCAAAAATAATATTTGTGTATTTTAATGTATTTCTTTTCAGAGGCGTTGCGCTTCAGCTCGCTGGCTGAAATTTATTGATATTTAGGTTATGTCGTGAGTCACTGTATTTTGCTTGTATTGTAACGACACTGCTTGTTTACGACGTTGCCATTAGTTTAGCTTCTTTGTTGTAGATATTTTATGTTACATGCCCGTTCCATAATAAATGTGGGTAGTGTAGATTGTGTACCTTTAAGAGAGAACTGTTATCAGGGATCAGTCCATGTTAACTAGGGCGAAAGCGCGCTTAGTAGCACAACAGAGCACTAGTTGTAACAATATAGAAATTGCAGATACACGGGGCAGTCAAGAAAGCCTATGAGAAGAGAAGGCGGTAGCTATGTTAGCAAAAAAAAAAAAAAAAAAAAAAAAAAAAAAAAAAAAAAAAAAAAAAAATGGCTCTGAGCACTATGGGACTTAACATCTGAGGTCATCAGTCCTCTATAACTTAAACGCAACTAACCTAAGGACATCACACACATCCATGCCCGAAGCAGGATTCGAACCTGCGACCGTAGCGGTCGCGCGGTGCCAGACTGAAGCGCCTAGAACCGCTCTGCCACACCGGCCGGCGCTATGTTAGCAGCACAAGCAACTGGTGAGGAGAATACCGATCTCTACGGTCGCAGGTTCGAATCCTGTCTCGGGCATGGATGGGTGTGATGTCCTTAGGTTAGTTAGGTTTAAGTAGTTCTAAGTTCTAGGGGACTGATGACCACAGATGTTAAGTCCCATAGTGCTCAGAGCCATTTGAACCATTTTTTTAGAATACCGATCCAAGTGAATTTTGTGAGGATGATAGACACAGTCAATCCTGTGGTGGGCAATCTGATAGAGAAGCTGAGGATCAGAGACACACTAAGGCAATCATAAAGATAAGGGACTATATTGTAGGGAGTCCAAGTGAACGCAGAACAGCAAAGAGCCGGCTGGTGTGGCCGAGCGGTTGTAGGCACTTCAGTCTGGAACCGCGCGACCGCTACTGTCGCAGGTTCGAATCCTGCCTCGGGCATGGATGTGTGTGATGTCCTTAGGTTAGTTAGGTTTAAGTATTTCTAAGTTCTAGGGGACTGATCACCTCAGATGTTAAGTCCCATAGTGCTCAGAACCATTTGAACCATTTGAACAACCAAGAATTGTGGTAGATCGCCGTCAGTGACATTGTCACGAGGCAGCATATCAGGGGCACGTGGTGATGACTTTCTAGAATACCAACAAATGGAAAGGGAAAAGGGGGGAAGATCAACTAAGAGTAGAGGAAGAGAAAACAATAGGAGAGAAGATTTGGATAACACAGGCGTATTGGACATCCTTGCATACCTAGAAGTAATGAGAAGTGAAATGGGAAGTAAAATGCAAAATGTTAGTGCTGAAAAGCCGAAGATCAGCTCATAAATGGGAAATAAAATTCAAAGGGTCAGCGCTGAATTGGGAGAGCAATTAAAAAGGGGGAATGATGAAGTACGCTCTGAAATGGGAGTAAGATTCAAAATGTTAGTGCCGAAAATCAGTCGATAAAACATGAAACGAGGTAAGTGATAAATGAGGTAGTTACGCTTCGAGCAAAACTAGAACGAGAGAGTGCGGAGGTCAGAAGAACCGCGAACGAGGCGCAATTACTAGCGAGGGCCGCAAAGCGGATTGCTCTTGAAACATTAGAGAAGACAGAAAACACGACGAAGATAGGTAGAGGTGCATTGACGAAGTTGCAGAGGCGCTTGAAGCAAGTAGAAATAACGCAGCTGCAAAAGACGGAAATTGCACCAAATAAAGCATTGACCGTGGAGCTCTCACAATTTAAACAGCACATTGAAAGCGAAATTTGACAGTTATCGCAGGAAGTCAGGTCGCAACCAAGTCAAAAATAAACGTCTTAGAAAAGAAATAGTAGGCGATTTGGAGACAACAGAAACCGAAAGAGCCAGTTCAAACTCAACACGATCATGTCCAAATCCAGACGATATTAGAATGTCCTGGAATGTAAGAGTTGCTCGTCAACTACACACTGAAACCGTATCTGCAAAGCAACGAAATATAGCTAGAGATTTGGCCCCCGCGTCTACACAGGGCACGACTGGGTCGCAAATTGCGAATACGGAGAACAGCAATGAAATATTTCATATGCCTAATTTTTACCCAATAATGTTCATCACGGAAAATTTTTCCAGTGATGAAAACTTGACGAGTAGTAGAAAAGATGATGCCCAAATTAACGGTAGACCGGAAACGTTATCGCCAAGTGAGAATGTGGTAGACCGAGCGGGAAGAGATTCTAATGAAATTTTCGTTTTTTTAGCATTTTATCTCTGTACGAAAATACCAGCATTACAAAGACGAGGGTAATGTTTTACGCCCAAAAACTTTGGTTGGAATGTTTGATTTATCGTTATCCTCACTGGCCTCTGATGTACAAACTGGACTTCGTATGTTCACATATCGAGGGAACATCGGCCGAATGCATGAGGAACATTGCAAAAACGTGCACGTCATACGAAGAGTTTCGTAATGCATTTTTAAACAAATACTGGTCCAAGGAGACACAGGACAGGATCAAACAGGAAATAATGATGAACAGAGATTTGGAGAGTTCAGGGTTCCGTAGTCCGGTAAAGTATTTCGAAAACTTGAGCAAGAAAAATCGGTATTTGGACGACCCATGCACACCGGCTGAGATCGTAAGATTGTGTTACATGAAGTTGCCAATTTCCTACCAGCAAACGCTCGTCGGCCGATGTGGAAGTGATGTAGAAGGATTCAAAGGTATCTAAGAGAGTTGGAATGTGCTCCTGCAGGCTGGAGGAGCGTCGGCACTTGCCGGCCTGTCGTCATAGAGGCGTTGCGAAGCTGTTGATCATGCTGTTCAATGGCGATCACTGGACGACTTTGAGGGTGGAGCTGCACTAGTGGTTCTAAGCTTCGTTCATAAATTTACCCTTTAGGTTTGATTAAAACTGGTGAGGTGGACATTCATTGACCGATAGCAGCACTTCCTGTGGGATTTTATACTCACTGTTCTTTACAAGAGGAGAAACTCATCTCCAGTTCCTACCAGTGACAATCTTTTTGCGAATACTCTCATTCTGCTGTGTTAAATGGCTGCGAATGTTACACTGTTCCCTGCGGACACATTGTACAGTACCTAATAACACACCAACAAATCGGCAAACCATTCGTGGTGAGATGCGACCCGCCACGGATTCCTCTCCTGTTTCACGACCATGCAATGCTGTGCTCCAAACCTGTATTATCAAGTAATTTCTTCCTCAAACTAAGAATGTTTGATACTAATAGACTTGTATTGTCCGGGAAAGCCCATTTTGCCGGTGCTAGTCTGCTTTTTAAGTCCCCCTTGCTCCGTCCGTCATGGTTGGTTTGCAGTCTTTCTTCCTTAACTTCATTTACTTCGTGGTCTCCAATTCTGATGTTAAGTTTATCGGTATTCTCATTTCTGCTACTTCTCATTACTTTCGTCTTTCTTTAATTAACTCTCAGTCATAATCTGTACTCATTAGAATCTACATTCCGTTCAACAGATCCTGTAATTATACTTTAGTTTCCCTGAGGAGAGCTATGTCATCAGTGAATCTTATCATTGATATCTGTCGCCTTGAATTCTAATCCCACTCTCGAACCGTTCATTTGTTTCCGTCATTGCTGCTTCGACGTATAGATTTTTAATCCGAGCACATCGTTCTTGCTCTTACACTCTTCTTGTTCCTTCTTCGTTGTTTCGAGTCGTCTATGGTCCAACCAATATGGGCACGATCCCAGGGTAGGTGTTGCAGGCGATGTCGTGCTTTAGCAAAGGCACTCACTTCGGTCGCCTGCTGCCATAGCCCATTAACGTCGTATTTCGCCGCACTGTCCTAATGGGTACGTTCGTCGTACGTCCCACATTGATTTATCACTAACAACACTAACCAAATGCCACTGCTCTCGATCGTTAAGTGAAAGCCCTCGGCCACTGCATTGCCCGAGGTGAAAGATAAGGCCTGAAATTTGGTATTCACTTCACACTCTTGGCACAGTGATTCGGAATAGTAAGTTCCCTAACGGTTTCTGAAATGAAATGTCCCATACGTATAGCTCCAACTGCCGTTCCGCGTTCAAAGTCTGTCAGTTCCAGTCGTGCGGCCATTGTCACGTCAGAAATCTTTTCACGTGAATCACCTGAGTACGAATGACAGATCAGTCAAGGCATTGCCCATTTGCACCTTGTGTACGGGATACTACCGCCATAAGTATATGTTTACATTGCAAACTGCTGCCTTTTGTCTCCTCATGTGGGACGAAGTCTTTCGGCAGCGCAACAGATGTTTGCAGAATGGTTGACGGAAGCCCATAGAACACGACGAGATAGGTCAGGTCGCAACACCCAGACCATCCCCCTGGGAACGTCGACACCTCATTCAAATGGCATTGCAGGACAGACTTTGAACGCAGAATGGTAGTTGGAGCTATACATATGGGACACTTCATTTCAGAAACCGTTAGGGAATTTACTATTCCGAGATCACTGTGCCAAGAGTGTGACGAGAATAGCAGATTTCAGGCCTTACCTCTAGCCTCGGGCAATACAGTGGCCGAGGGCTTTCACTTAATGATCAAGAGCAGCGGCATTTGCTTAGTGTTGTCAGTGCTAACAGACAAGAAATCGCAGAAATCAATGTGGGGCGTACGACGAACGTACCCGTCAGGACAATGCGGCGAAATACGGCGTTAATGGGCTATGGCAGCAGGCGACCGAAGTGAGTGCGTTTGCAAAAGCACGACATCGCCTGCAGCACCTATCCCGGGATCGTATCCATATCGGTTGGACCAAAAACGACTGGAAACAACGAAGAAGGAACAAGAAGAGTGGAAGAGCAAGAACGCACGGTGGCGCTGGCAGTAGTCAACATACGGTTAGGTGTGTGTGTGTGTGTGTGTGTGTGTGTGTGTGTGTGTGTGTGTGTGTGTGTGTGTGTGTGCATGTCAGAGTACGGTGCAGCGAGTAAGTGTGCCCGCAGACGACCACGGAGTACTGCAGGTAGCCTTGCTCGATACCTTACCGCAACCACTGGAACAGTTGTCTCCAGACACACAGTCTACAGACGACTGAACAGACATGGCTTATTCGCCCGTAGATCTGCAAAGTGCATTCCACTGACCCCTGGTCACAGGAGAGCCCATAAAGCCTGGTGTCAAAAACACAGTACATGGTCATTGGGACAGTGGTCCCAGGATATGTTCACGGACGAGGCCAGGTATAGTCTGAACAGTGATTCTAGCCAGGTTTTCATCTGGCATGAACCAGGAACTGGACACCAACCCCTTAATGTCCTTGAAAGGGATCTGTATGGAGGTCGGGGTTTGTGGTGTGGGGTTGGATTATGATTGGTGCACGAACACCCCTGCATATCTCTGAAAGAGGAACTGTAACAGGTCAGGTGTATCGGGACGTCATCTTGCACCAGTACGTCCACCTTTTCAGGGGTGCAGTGGGTCCCACCTTCCTCCTGATGGATGATAACGCACGGCCCCACCGAGCTGCCATCGTGGAGGAGTACCTTGAAACAGAAGATATCAGGCGAATGGAGTGGCCTGCGTGTTCTTCAGACCTAAACCCCATCGAGCACGTCTGGGATTCTCTCGGTCGACGTATCACTGCACGTCTTCAAACCCCTACGACACTTCAGGACCTCCGACAGGCACTGGTGCAAGAATAGGAGGCCATACCGCAGCAGCTGCTCGACCACCTCGTCAAGAGTATGCCAACCCGTTGTGCGGCCTGTGTACGTGTGCATGCTGATCATATCCCATATTGATGTCGGGGTACATGCACAGGATACAGTTGCGTTTTGTAGCACATGTGTTTCGGGACGATTTTCTCAACTTATCACCAACACAGTGGACTTACAGATCTGTGTCGTGTGTGTTCCCTATGTGCCTATGCTATTAGCGCCAGTTTTGTGTAGTGCCACGTTGTGTGGCACCACATTCTGCAGTTATCCTTAATTTATAAGCGTGCGTATAATATACATATCCTCTGAATATGAACGTCCTACCTCTAGTCGTTCAAGCTATTCTGTTTTTTTCTTCTGAACATGAGTGTACTTATAATGTTACCGCCTTTGTTTATAATTTCACCGAAGCCTGGTTTGATTTTTCTATACGCTGAGTCAGTCCTTCCAAGAATAATTTCCTTTTTGATATTTTCATATTTTTCATGCAACCGTTTTACGTTAGCTTCCCTGCACTTCCTATTGATTTCGTTCCTAAGTCACATGCACTTCTGTATTCCTGAATTTCCCTGAACATTTTTGTACCTTCTTTGTTCGTGGATCAGCCTGTGTATTTCATCTGTTATCCATTGTTTCTTCTTACGAGTACCTAGGGTATTCTCTTAAACGTCTGTTATTGCCGCTTTTAGAGATGTCTATCCATCTTTAAATGGACGCCTACTTCGCTATTCATTATCGCAGTATCTGTAGCCTCCAGAGCACACCAAGTGTATGTCTGTATTCCTTAGTCATTTCCTTTTCCTACATCCTTGCGCATTGATTCTTCCTAACAATTCTCTTGAACTTCAGTCTACTCTTCTTCATTACTAATTTGTTATATGAGACTATATCTGTCCCTGGGTACGCCTTACAATACAGTATCTGATTTCGGAATCTCTGCCTTACCACTGTAGTCGTCCAATGTCTCTCGGCGTTTTCGAAGTATACCTTCTCGGCTCTTGTGATTCTTGAACAGAGTATTCGCCATAACTAGCTCAAATTTATTCCAATTCCAGTCCCCCATGACGATTAGATTTTCATCTCCCTTTACGTACTAAATTGCCCATACGATGTCGTCATACACTTCCTCTATCTCCTTATCTTCTGCCTGTGACACCGGCATGTATACATGAATTACTTCTTTTTGAATGATTTCGTGATGCCTTCAGCTGCCGTTCTGTTTATTTGATGCACGATTCTTCAATTTCGGCCTTAGAGCGTTTTCAAATACACTCCTGGAAATGGAAAAGAGAACACATTGACACCGGTGTGTCAGACCTACCATACTTGCTCCGGACACTGCGAGAGGGCTGTACAAGCAATGATCACACGCACGACACAGCGGACACACCAGGAACCGCGGTGTTGGCCGTCGAATGGCGCTAGCTGCGCAGCATTTGTGCACCGCCGCCGTCAGTGTCAGCTAGTTTGCCGTGGCATACGGAGCTCCATCGCAGTCTTTAACACTGGTAGCATGCCGCGACAGCGTGGACGTGAACCGTATGTGCAGTTGACGGACTTTGAGCGAGGGCGTATAGTGGGCATGCGGGAGGCCGGGTGGACGTACCGCCGAATTGCTCAACACGTGGGGCGTGAGGTCTCCACAGTACATCGATGTTGTCGCCAGTGGTCGGCGGAAGGTGCACGTGCCCGTCGACCTGGGACCGGACCGCAGCGACGCACGGATGCACGCCAAGACCGTAGGATCCTACGCAGTGCCGTAGGGGACCGCACCGCCACTTCCCAGCAAATTAGGGACACTGTTGCTCCTGGGGTATCGGCGAGGACCATTCGCAACCGTCTCCATGAAGCTGGGCTACGGTTCCGCACACCGTTAGGCCGCCTTCCGCTCACGCCCCAACATCGTGCATCCCGCCTCCAGTGGTGTCGCGACAGGCGTGAATGGAGGGACGAATGGAGACGTGTCGTCTTCAGCGATGAGAGTCGCTTCTGCCTTGGTGCCAATGATGGTCGTATGCGTGTTTGGCGCCGTGCAGGTGAGCGCCACAATCAGGACTGCATACGACCGAGGCACACAGGGCCAACACCCGGCATCATGGTGCGGGGAGCGATCTCCTACACTGGCCGTACACTACTGGTGATCGTCGAGGGGACACTGAATAGTGCACGGTACATCCAAACCGTCATCGAACCCATCGTTCTACCATTCCTAGACCGGCAAGGGAACTTGCTGTTCCAACAGGACAATGCACGTCCGCATGTATCCCGTGCCACCCAACGTGCTCTAGAAGGTGTAAGTCAACTACCCTGGCCAGCAAGATCTCCGGATCTGTCCCCCATTGAGCATGTTTGGGACTGGATGAAGCGTCGTCTCACGCGGTCTGCAGGTCCAGCACGAACGCTGGTCCAACTGAGGCGCCAGGTGGAAATGGCATGGCAAGCCGTTCCACAGGACTACATCCAGCATCTCTACGATCGTCTCCATGGGAGAATAGCAGCCTGCATTGCTGCGAAAGGTGGATATACACTGTACTAGTGCCGACATTGTGCATGCTCTGTTGCCTGTGACTATGTGCCTGTGGTTCTGTCAGTGTGATCATGTGATGTATCTGACCCCAGGAATGTGTCAATAAAGTTTCCCCCTACTGGGACAATGAATTCACGGTGTTCTTATTTCAATTTCCAGGAGTGTATATTAAACTGAAGCGTTATACACTAGACGCCTTAGTATCAATAATGAATTTAACATAGGGACAAGTGATATTCCGAGATATAGTAGGAGGATTATAACTTACTTTATGGACCATTATTTAATGGTATATTATGCCATCTATGTCCTTGCTCCTAAGATTGCAAGTAATTGTCATAAAATAAATTAGAAATAGTTTTTACTATTTTTGAGCATGTTACTTTTGAGCAGTTGTTACAAAGCCCTTACAGATAAGGATGGTTTTTATAACGTCCTTACACTAGGCAGATTATAGGTATTTTACACAAATTTATTAATTAAGCTATATATACTTTGTCTTCAATTATATTTAATTATCGTTCGTCGTTGGTGTAAAATGAACGTAATTTCCTTAAAATAACATGTAATTATTGTTTCAATTACTGTACGACCACGTCATTTTTGAATAGTTGTTACAAAGGCAGCCAGCCTTGTGACCGAACACGTTGAGCTACGGTGCTGGCAATAGCCCTAGACCTCGCCGGTGCGTGACTATAGGCACTTCTAAAATATATAGCGCCATTGCCTCCGCGACAGTTAATGTTTCTGTGATGGTTCCGTTCAGACGACTGACACTTACCCACACTTCACTACCATGGCTTGCGTCAGTGGGTGAGGCTTAAAAGGCTACTTGGAACCTGCTCTGCACCTCCTACAGCGTTCCACGGTAACACCGTACTCTTTTAAAGGGCTGACTGACATTTTGTCTGCCGAGCTTAGATTACATTGCATGCTTTAATGCTTGTACGTATTATCATAATTGTACATTATGGACCTAGCCACTATTTTTCAAGTACGTGATGGAAAACTTGCCATGCCCATTTGTAAGTGGAACAATGCAAGTGGTTTAGTGTATAAGTAAACAGAAGTACTTGCCAGTACTGAAGATGGTTGTACGACTGGTAATATCTTAGGCAATAAAAGAAAAATCGTGTAACATTAAGTTTCATCAGCATTATACCATATCTCGGTAATTAATTTCATTTAAGCAAATTTTCCTTTAGGTCAGTGACTGTCAGTGCCAGTATTTACTACTGTGGGATTGCTGTATGATTTATGGGAGTTGTGAGTATTACCACTAGGAACAAATTTGGACGATCGGGAGCTGCTTCTTTAACTACGCCCGTGGCCTGTCAGCGTGGCTTGTGTTTGATGGTACTGCAGCACTCCGTCTCCATATATCACAAGGCCGACAGGGCGAGACGCATTGTTAGATTAACTGCCTTCGTTACAACATTACCGTAATGTATTTGAGCCACAGCAGAACGTGAATATATGTGCTGCTCTGTATGTATAATACACTGACTAGAAATAATAACTCCCCACAATGAACTGAAGACTTAATTAGATTATCAACGGCATTTGTATCTTCATAAGATAGACAGGGCGCGAAGCATTCACAGCTTAACGTCCCCCGCTACAATGTTAACGGAATTTAGCCTCAGATAACACTATGCGTTCACTGCAAGAAAAAAAACAAAAAAAAACAAAAGAAAACAAAAAAAAGCGAATAGGTGTTCTGTTTCGTACATGTACATACACACGATAACACTCCTCAATGAACTACAGATATTATTGGTTTTCCATTTTTGGTTTGATTATAACCCCCCTCCCCCTCCCTCCCATGAATAAAGCGACTGCAAGTGGATTGATTTCTTTGATGCCCGGCAATGGACGAGTACATACGGTGTTTTACGCATCTGATCAAAAATATCCGGACACTTATTATTACTGGGTATTTTATGGGGTGTGTCCGCTCTCCGCCGCTATGTCGGCTTAAATTCTACGGGGGGGGGGGGGAGGGGAGGAGAGAGGGGGGTACTTTCAGTGAGTTGCCTGAATGTCTGTGGAGGAGAGGCAACCCATTACTTCTCAAGAGCCGGAACCAGGAGAAACACTCCCATACCGTACCTCCATGTTCTCCGTAGCTCACTGTTGACACTAACGTTGTCCATAGATTCACTAAACCGAAACTCTTCCATCGGATTGCCGTAGAGTACAGCATTATTTATTACCCCAATTACTCGTTTCCAGTCATCCACTGGCAAGTGGCGTTGCTTTTGCACCATCTCAAGCATCTACATCTACATCTACATCCATACCCCACAAACCACCTGACGGTGTGTGGTGGAGTGTACCTTGAATACCTCTATCGGTTCTCCCTACTATTCCAGTCTCGTATTGTTTGTTGAAAGAAAGATTGTCGGTATGCCTCTGTGTGGGCTCTAATCTCTCTGATTTTATCCTCATGGTCTCTTCGCGAGATATACGTAGGGGGGAGCAATATACTGCTTGATACCTCCATGAAGGTATGTTCTCGAAACTTCAACAAAAGCCCGTACCGAGCTACTGAGCGTCTCTCTTGCAAAGGCTTCCACTGGAGTTTATCTGTCATCTCCGTAACGCTTTCGCGATTACTAAATCATCCTGTAACGAAGTGCGCTGCTATCCGTTGGATCTTCTCTATGTCTTCTATCAACCCTATCTGGTACGGATCCCACACCGGTGAGCAGCATTCAAGCAGTGGGCGAACAAGTATACTGTAACCTACTTCCTTTGTTTTCGGATTGCATTTCCTTAGGATTCTTCCAATGAATCTCAATCTGGTATCTGCTTTACCGACGATTAATTTTATATGGTCATTCCATTTTAGATCACTCCTAATGCTTACTCCCAGATAATTTATGGAATTAACTGCTTCCAGTTGCTGACTTGCTACATTGTAGCTAAATGATAAAGGATCTTTCTTTCTATGTATTCGCAGCACATTACACTTGTCTGCATTAAGATTCAATTGCCATTCCCTGCACCGTGCGTCAATTCGTTACAGATCCTCGTGCATTTCAGTACAATTTTCCATTGTTGCAACCTCTCGAAATACTACAGCATCATCCGCAAAAAGCTTCAGTGAACTTCCGATGTTATCCGCAAGGTAATTTATATATGGAACTCTTCAATCCAATAACACAGTTGGTCTGATAGTCCATATCCTCTTACTTTGTTCATTAAACGACTGTGGGGAACTGTATAAAACGCCTTGCGGAAGTCAACAAACACGGCATATACCTGGGAACCCGTGTCTATGGCCCTCTGAGTCTCGTCGACGAGTAGCGCGAGCTGGGTTTCACACGATCGTCTTTTTCGAAACCCATGCTGATTCCTACAGAGTAGATTTCTAGTCTCGAGAAAAGTAATTATACTCGAACATAATACGTGTTCCAAAATTCTACACCTGATCTGCGTTAGAGATATAGGTCTATAGTTCTGCGCATCTGTTCGACGTCCCTTTTTGAAAACGGGAATGACCTGTGCCCTTTTCCAATCTTTTGGAACGCTACGCTCTTCTAGAGACCTACGGTACAGCGCTGCAAGAAGGGGGGCAAGTTCCTTCACGTACTCTGTGTAAAATCGAACTGGTATCCCATCAAGTCTAGCGGCCTTTCCTCTTTTGAGCGATTTTAATTGTTTTTCTATCCCTCTCGTTCAGCACTGACTACAGACATGTGGAGCTTATGAGGAGCTGCTCGACCATTTTCCCTATTCTCTTTGACTCCCTGTGGACATTCATTGTGCTAGCTGGACTGTGGTAACACTTTGGAATTAGCGAGCAATTGCTTTCACTGATTTCATACGATTTATGCAACAGTTCTCCGCAATACTCGACGATAGCTTTCCGCCACTATGCGACTTCTGCTTGGTCTTGTGGTTGTTTCTTCACCTTCCCACTTCAAAATCACGTCAGCAACAGTCGACTTGCGTTACTCAGGTCACGTCGAAAGACTAGTCCACATTTGAAGTCACTGAGCTGTTCTGACCGAACAGTTAAGTTTGGTGTTACTGTTACTCTACTGACAACATATTACACCCCCCCTCCCCCGCCTGCTTCTATGCTAATGGATCCACCTCTCAAGGCATTTAGTGGTCGATTTGAATTTACGTATGGGTGCTCGGATGCCTCTGATCAAACAGACTTGTGAAACGACTTTGTGAAACGTTATAAAACTAATCGCTGATGCGCCATTAGGAACATTGGGAAACAGATAATCTAATACAATAAAGTAGATCATAAAGGGAGATACTGCTTGTGTTCGCAAATAATTTAACCACTATTTTCATTTTCGTAGGAGTAGCCGAAAGGTTATTGCGACAGCGAAATGCCAGTAGTCTTCTGTCTTAAGTCCTGCAGGCATTGAACGGTTTTAGTTGACACGTTTGTTACATTTTCCTGCCAAAACTTTTAAGTTTTCTAGAGCTTTCGGAGAGATCGCGGAAAGCACAAGAAACAGTAACGTTATAGTTTAATTAAAGAGACTGGAGGGCTCGATTATGTGCAGAACAAAGGTGGGAGGTACATGAACTGATATGATATTTTTTGTACTTTATTCCATGAAAATTCTTATTTCCGCGAGAATTCTTGTGAATAAGTTACTAACACCAGATGCTCAGAATTTCAAACCTCCAAAAATTTCAGGTGTGCAGGAGGCTTTGGAGTGGCTTGTTTCCTTGACAGGAGTACTAGCTGATCAGCAAACCCTCCAGTTTCTCTTTACGTAGTGTTCCTTTGTGGAAAAATAAAGATTACATTCAAGTCAATGAATATCTGGATACTCACTTCCAATGAGGTAACAAAAGTCGTGGGATACCTCCTAATCTCGTGTCGCGCCTCCTTTCGTCCGTAGTAGGGCAGCAACTCGACTTCGCATGGACTGAATAAGTCGGAAATCGCCTGCAGAAATAGTGAGCCAAGCTTTTTCTATAGCTGTCCGTATATGCGAAAGTGTTGCCAGTGCATGATTTTGTTCACGAGCTTACCTCTCGATTATGTCCCATAAATGTTCGCTGGGATTCATGTCCTGCTACCTGGGTGGCCAAATCACTTAGTCGAACTGTCCAGAATGTTCTCCAAACTAATCGCGAACAGTTGTGGTCCAGGGACATGGCGCATTGTCATCCATAAAAATTAGAATCGACAGCAAATGGCCTCCAAGTTGCCGTACTTCCAGAGGACCTACTCCATTCCATGTAAGCACAACTCACACCATTATGGAGCCACCACCAGCTTGCACAGTGCCTTGCTGACAAAGTGGGTCCGTGGCTTCGTGGGGCCTCTACCACAATCAGTCTTCTAACTGGTTCTCTATCTACATCTACACAGCCATTCCGCAAGCCACCGTAGGGTGCGTGGCGGAGAGTACCCTGTACCACTACTAGTCATTGCCCTTGCTGTTCAGCACACAAATAGAGCGAGGAAAAAACGACTGCCTATATGCCTCCGTGTTGTTGTTGTAGTCTTCAGTCCTGAGACTGGTTTGATGCAGTAATGCATGCCCTCGGGAAAAATTACGGCTGTAGTTTCCCCTTGCTTTCAACCGTTCGCAGTACCAGCACAGCAAGGCCGTTTTGGTTAGTGCTGGAAGGCCAGATCAGTCAATCATCCAGACTGTTGCCCCTGCAACTACTGAAAAGGCTGCTGCCCCTCTTCAGGAACCACACGTTTGTCTGCCTCCGTATGAGCCATCATTTCTCGAATCTTATCTTCGTGGTCCTTACGCGCAATGAATGTTGACGGCGGCAGAATCTTTCGGCAGTCAGCTTCAAATGCCGGTTCTCTAGATTTTTTCAGTATTGTTTCTCGAAAAGAGCGTCGCCTTCCTTCGAGGGATTCCCATCTAAGTGCCCGAAGCTTCTCCGTAACATTTACGTGTTGCTAGAACCTATCGGTAACAGATCTAACAGACCGCTTCTGAATTGCTTCGATGCCTTCCTTCAATCCTAGTACGGATCCCAAACACTCGAGCAGTACTCAAGAATAGATCGCACCATAGTCCTATATGCGGTCTCCTTTACAGGTGAGCCACTCTTCCCTAAAACTCTCCCAATAAAGCGAAAAAGACCAGTCGTCTCTTCTGCCACGGTTCTCACATGCTCATCCCATCCCTTAACGCTTTGCAACGTTACGCGCAGATATTTAAACAACTTGACTGTGTCAAGCAGGACACTAGCAATATTGTATTCGAATATTACAGGTTTGATCTTCCCACTCATCCGCAGTACTTACATTTTTCCACATTTAGAGCTAGCTGCTATTCATCACACCAACTGGAATTTTTGTCTAAGTCATCTTGTATTTTCCTACAGTCACTCAAGTTCGACACTTTACCATATACCACGATATCATGAACAAACAATCGGAGATGCTGCCCACCCTGTACGACAAATCATTTATATATATATATATATATATATATATATATATATATATATATATATATATATATATATATATATATATATATATATATATATATATATAAAGAGAACAACAGCGGTCCTAGCACACTTCCCAGGGGCACCCTGGACGATACCCTTGTCCCTGATGAACGCTCGCCGTCGAGGACAACATACTGGGTTCTATTATTTAAGAAGTCTTCGAGCCACTCACACATCTGTGAATTTACTCCATATGCTTGTACCTTCGTTAACAGCCTGCAATGGGGCACGGTGTCAAATGCTTTTCGGAAATCTGGAAATATGCAATAGCCTGTTGCACTTCATCCACAGTTCGCAGAATATCATGTGAGAAAAGGGAATGCTGAGTTTCGCGTTAGCGATGTTTTGTAAAACCATGCTGATTCCTGGATATAAGCTTCTCAGTCTCAGAAAGTTTATTATATTCGAACTGAGAATATGCTCAAGGATTCTGCAGCAAAAAGAAGTTAGAGATATTGATTTCTAATTTTGCGAGTCCGTTTTTTTACCCTTATGCTGGAGTCACCTGCGCCTTTTTACAATCGCTTGAAACTTTCTACAGGGCGAGAGATTCACGATAAATGCAAGACAGGTAAGAAGCCAATACCGTGGGGAACTCATAGTAAAATCGAACTGGGATTCGATTGGGCCCACTACGAATTCCCCTCCGTGTCAACCTTTTCATGTCAGAGTAGCAACTGCAACCTGCGTCCTAAGTTATTTGCTGTATCTGTCCCAATCTCTCTCTTCCTTTACAGTTTTTATTTCTTACAGCTCCATCGAGTACCATAGGAGTTATTTCCTGAACTCTGAACAGATATCCTATCATTCTGTACCTTCTTCTTGTTAGCGTTTTCTGTGTATTCATTTACGCACAGATTCTTCGAAGAACAACTTCCTTCCTTACCCTAGTAACTGAAATCTGGGCTCATCTGACCAGGGCACGGTTTTCTAGTCGTCTAGGGTCCAACCGATATGGTCTGGAGTCAAGGAAAGGCGCTCAAGGCGACATCGTCCTTTTAGCAAAGGCACTAGCGTCCATCGTCTGCGGCCATATCCCATTAACGCTAGATTTCGCAGCAATGTCCTAACGGACATGTTGGTCGTACGTTCCAGATTGATTTCTGCGGTTATTTCACACAGTTTTACTTGTCTATTAGCTCTGAGATATCCACGCAATCGTCGCTGCTCTCGGCCGTTAAGTGAAGGCCGTTGGCCACTATGTTACCCGTGGTGAGGGGTAGTGCCTGAAATTCGGTATTCTAGGCACATTCTTGACACTGTGGATCTCGGAATATTGAATTCCGTGACGATTTCCGAAACAGAATGTCCCATCCGTCTAGCTCCAACTACCATTCTGCGAACAAAGTCTGTTAATTCCCATGGTGCAGCCATAATCACGTTGGAAATCTTTTCACGTGAATAACTTGAGTACAAATGACTGCTCCGCCGATGCAATGCCTTTTTATACCTTGTGTGCGGGAGACTACCGCCATCTATATATGTGAGTATCGCTAGGCCACGACTTGTCACCTCAGTGTAGATGGATGCAGTGGATGTGAGATTATAGCACCAACATTGGAAATTTATCATATACATACATCTGACGTACTTTTCTGCAAACTGACTAGCATAACTTAGGAGTCATAATTTTGTTTGCCGGCCGCTGGTGGCCGAGCGGTTCTGGCGCTACGGTCTGGAACCGCGAGACCGCTACGGTCGCAGGTTCGAATCCTGCCTCGGGCATGGATGTGTGTGATGTCCTTAGGTTAGTTAGGTTTAAGTAGTTCTAAGTTCTAGGGGCTAATGACCTCAGCAGTTGAGTTCCATAGTGCTCAGAGCCATTTGAATTTTGTTTGCACCAATATGATGCAAAAATTAGGGGTCACACTAGTATAGCAACAAAATCCTGGCGATTAAGTACAACATTTCTCACAAGTATTGGACATCAATGCACAGTTTCGTATGGCAAGAGGGCAGCCGCATTGTTATAGGAAGAATAATTCAGTCGAAAGACCGTGTTACGTGTCGATTAGAAAGTACTACGACGTTCCTGAGGAAAACATTCTGATTTAGTTCTGTTCATTATACAGTGCAGCAATCAATACTGAAATAACAGTAGCTTCATGGTGCGTTGGGGCACTGGAGTTACTCAATGGCTACCGATGAAAACATGTGCCGGAAGGAATTCGAATCCGGATTTCCTGCATTTCGTAAACGGTCTTCGGGTTCGAATCACGGTCTAACACAAATTTTCATGTGTCGATATTGAGTTATTTCGCTGTAGCAGAAGTTGGAAATATCTTTCGTCAGATATAGGCTGTATAACTGATATATCTCCTATGGGTCGTTAGGCATGCGTTCTGTGATGTTTCGGCAGATATTTGTAATTTAGAATTTGCATCATGTAGGTGGAGTCAGTCTAAAGAAATCCTGCTCATCACGCCTTTCATACGACGCCAGGCGTCGACGAAAAGCGTCGGTTTGTCTCCCATTAGAAACAAAATGATTTTTAAATGGAATTTTACGTGACCATTCGATAGAGCGGTCCCAAATTAGTCTTGTGCGTTATTCGTTTTATCTGCACGTTTAAACAGAAACAGTAAAACACGAAGAAAAATCAGTACTCTAGCCGCTACCGAGCAACGCTTCTGCCTGACGGTATTATACACCGAAGCGCCAAAGAAATTGGTATAAGCATGCGTATTCAAATACAGAGATATGTAAACAGGCAGAAGATGGCACTGTTGTCGGCAACGCCTGTGTAAGGAGACAAGAGTCTGATGCAGTTGTTAGATCGGTTACTGCTGCTACAATGGAAGGTTATCAAGATTTGAGTTTGAACGTGGTGTTATAGTTGGCGCACGAGCGATGGGACACAGCATCTCCGAGGTAGCGATGAAGTGGGGATTTTCCCGTATGACTATTTCACCAGTGTACTGTGAATATCAGAAATCCGGTAAAACATCAAATATCCGAATTTCTGCCACCGGAAAAAGATCCTGCAAGAGTGGGTCTAATGACGACTGATGAGAATCGTTCAACGTGACAGAAGTGCAACCACTTCGCAAATTGCTGCAGATTTCAATGCTGGGCCATCAACAAGCGTCAGCGTGCGAACCATTAAACGAAATATCATCGATATGGGCTTTCTGAGCCGGTCGCGGTGGCCGAGCGGTTCTAGGCGCTTCAGTCCGGAACCGCGCGACTGCTGCGGTTTCAGATTCGAGTCCTGCCTCGGGCATGGATGTATGTGATGTCCTAAGGTTAATTAGGTTTAAGTAGTTCTAAGTTCTAGGGAACTGATGACCTCAGATGTTAAGTCCCATAGTGCTCGGAGCCATTTGAATTTTGGGCTTTCTGAGCCGAAGGCCCATTCTTGTACCCTTGATGACTGCACGACACTAAGCTTCACGCCCGCCTGGGCCCGTCAACACCGACGTTGGACTGTTGATGACTGGAAACATATTGCCTGGTCGGACGAGTCTCGTTTCAAATTGTATCGAGCGGATGAGCGTGTACGGATATGGAGACCACCTCATGAATCCATGGGCCCTGCATGTCAGCTGGTGGAGGCTCTGTAATGGTGTGGGGCCTGTGTAGTTGGGGTGATATGGGACACCTGATACGTCTAAATACAACTCTGACTGGTGACACGTACATAAGCATCGTTTCTGATCACCTGAATTCATTCATGTCCATTGTGCATTCCGAAGGACATTGGCAATTCCAGCAAGACAATGCAACAACCACACGTCCAGAATTGCTACAAAGTTGCCCCAGGAACACTCTTATGAGTTTAAACACTTCCGCTGGCTACCAAACTCCCCAGACGTGAACATTATTGAGCATATCTGGGATTCCTTGTAACGTGCTGTTTAGAAGAGATATCCACCCACTGGTACTCTAACTGATTTGTGTACAGGATTCATGGTGTCAGTTCCCTCCAGCACTACTTCAGACATTAGTCGAGTGCATGCCACGTCGCACTGCAGCACTTCTGCGTTCTCGCGGGGCCTTACACGATATTAGGCAGGTGTACCAGTTTATTTGGCTCTTCAGTGTACGTCAGTGTATGATTGGGTCTTTGTAGCTTGATGAATGTTTGTTTTCTCACAGCTAATGTGTTAATTTACAGGCAATGACTGAGTGGAAATAGGAAAGATATATTTCTTATTGTATCTTCGTTAGAGTTGCTACTGTAATACAGTTAGACGGCCGGATTCAGTAGTCGTCACCACATCAGAAGGATGCTGGTCCATCAGAAAGATGTAATCACTGTGAACCACATGTGTTCATGTGCCGAATGAGTTTAGAGAATATGACGACGTCAAGATCATTAGAGGTATAGCATCGTGTGGACCTAGGATGGGGGAGGGATTATAGGGTGTAATTAAAGCAAACTGACATTCACCTTAACCGATTTAGGTGTTTTACAGAAAATGTAAATCTTGATGGCCAGAAAGGGATTCGAATTCTGTTCTTCCAAAATTCGAACCCAGTCCCTTAACCACTACATTACTTCACACAGTGAAATGAAAAGCAGATTGTTCCGAGTGAAGAAAGCTTATATCCATAAAAGAGCCCTGCTGGTAGAATACTACTGAGAATAGAGATGCTGAAACTGTTCGTTTGGAGCACTGAATCTGTGGAAGTGATACATAGAGTGATCAAAAACTGGAGGATGGTAAAAACTTGCGGTTGCGGATGAAGTACAAAATGAAGAGATACTAGGAAGAAGAAAGGGTAAAGTAATTAAAATTTTTTTGTGAGAACGATAGCCTCCATGTAGTAGACCAATGCTACAGTCAAAGGCGAGGAGACAAAGAAGAAATAACAACTTTATTGCGAAGTATCGTAGCATGTAAATTTAATAATCTTGAACATGTACTTACGAGACCATCACAAACTGTGTTTTTGATGCATTTACTAAGACACAAACCGATTTCATTCTGTACAAATTTCTGCAGGTGACCTATAGTTCAACAAGACACAGATTAGGGTAAAAGCTACTAAAATATGTACACATAGACAGATATGGTCGTTCGACGATGGAAGTAAAGATACGAGTGTCGGAACTCAAATAGTGGCAGCTATTTATTCACAACCGATACAAAAGAGTTACATGTTTGCATCTGTTACTGTCCTTCAAAGTATTTACCAGCGTTGTGTAGAACCAGTTGCCAGCGATGTGGAAGGCGTAGTATACCGTTAGCAGAGCCTGTTCTGTTGATGATGCGAATGGAGCGGTCTAAAGTTATGGTGATTCTCGTGTGCGACTGTGGTGGCGTTATCGTAACGTTCCTAATGTTATCCTAACGTTTCTCCACGGTAGACCGTCAATGCACAGTATTACTGTTCGTTTTTTGGAGCATCACCTGCTACCCGCTTTGCGAAAGAAGCGACGACACTTTCTGCGCAACCCACCCATCATTTTGCACGACAATGCGCGGGCGCATACAGCGTAAGCTGTGGCTGCTCTGTTCGGTCAATGGAACTGGGAAGTACTGTACCATCCACCATACTCCCCCGTCTTCAGTCCTTGTGACTTTGATTTGATTCCGAAGTCCGAAGATGAAGGAACCACTTTGTGGCATTCGCTTCAGAACTGTTCCAGAGATTCGACAGGCAGTAGGGCGCTCCATTGGCACCATCATCAGAAAAGGCTCTGCTAAAGGTATACTACGCCTTCCACATCGCTGGCAACTGGTTCTACACAACGCTGGTAAATACTTTGAAGGACAGTAACAGGTGCAAACATGTAACACTTTTGTATCGGTTGTGAATAAATTGTTGCTACTAGTTAAGTTCCAATCATCGTATAAACATCCCTCTTGGCATCTGCCGACTACGACATATCGATTGCAAAATTAGTTTTGATCACAGGTAATGACTTCAGGTGCAAGAGTGTAACCTAATAAATCCATCCACACTTCAACATCTGACCTGCTGCCAGGGATAAACAAGCATTAATGGCTTGCTCTTGCCACATTTACTTGCAGGTACTAACCAAGATAAAATCGTGCTTTTAGTAGTAACTATAATTATTAGTGTGCATCCGTCGTAAATAGTGATGTACGAAAGCATTTAATTACACTAGGAATGCAAACAATAAACTTTTAGAGGAATGAATTATAGAGTGCACATTCAAATGTAAAAGATACAATGCACTTATTCTAAGATTTTTGCGAAGACTGCACAGAAACAAGAATGTGTCGGAACAATTATGTACAGTGTTAGAGAAAAAGAGTATTGTAGTTACACAACATGATCGTGACTGATGGATGTAAAGACAGTGACTACAAAAAGCCGTGGCATCAGTGAGTCCGTGGAACAGTTGAACTGAACAGTAAAATGGGTTTAGTCGTTGGCTGTTAGCCACGAAATTACGTCAGTACGATCATGTACAGAATAAGAAAAACAGCGTAATTGTGGTCGCTTGTTGTTAATTAGGGAGGTTTCAAATGTATGCCATAATTTAATGTTTTTCCAATCTAAGCAGAGAATATAATGAGCTCTGTATGTTCTCTAACCAATGAAGTAAATTCATGTAAATTTGATTTCTTGGTAGTAATCCGCATTTAGGGAGTTTCGGCAAGATTCATTTCTTTTGAACTGATTTTAGTTTTTCAATTGAATATAGAAACTAGAAATTACTACACAAGTCTCTTATTTTGTTATTGGATCCGACGGCCAGCAGGAGCGTCTGAGCATTGAGCCTGGATCTGACGGCGTGGCTAGTTCAGCGTGCAGCCTTGCCACGCAGCCGTTCACAATGGAATTCCCGTTAGGCGCCATGTTGTCTAAACTCAGGAGAGCTATCATGTAGTAATAAATTACCTCTAAATTTTCATCGCGTTGGTAAAAACATTCGCTAACCGCAGTTACATATATCGATAGGTGCTTGCGAGCAGCAGGAGTGCGCAGTGTGTGTTCCGCGATTAAAAAGAGTTTCGGTATCTGACACGCTAGAGAGCACAAAAATGTAGTTGAAACATATTAGGGTACACAATGTGGTCTCACAGAATATACACAATACAACTAAAGTGACGGATGAGTGGTTGAAATTTGATCATTGACATAAGTCGTAATGCAAGGGACTGGTTGCAATTTACGCTCAAGGGCCAAAGCATAGTGACCACCTGACCACCACTCAACGCGAGATTGAATGCCTTCTGGTGGCAATGCGGGTACATGGTGCGATAATGGAAGAATAAAAGCGGATCAGACTACTTCCAAAAACTATGTGAAGGACAGGATGGAACAAATACAGATGATGAGTTAGAGAGAGAAGACAGAAATAACACCATCACAGAGAAAATAGAAAGAGAATATCTGCAGATACTGCATGTGGAGAAAGCTCTGTTAGAAATGAAAAATGGCAAAGCTTCTGCTGTAGATGACGTCACAATAGAACAGTCAAAGCCGCAGGACCTATAGGAATTCAGTGTCTGTACGGAATAGTGAGGATAGTGTAGACACACGGAAAGATTCCTCATTATTGGACAAATAAAAATTATTGTACCTATGTTAAGAAGGGTAGCAAGGAGCTCTGTGAGAATTACAGCGGAATAGTATTACCGTGCCACTGCATGAGAATTATGAAAAGACAGTTTTACAGAAAATCAGGAATAAGAGAACAACGAGGATTTCGAGCTGGGAGATCAACTATAGATGCCACAATTCCAGTTAGAGAGGCCGTACAAAAGAAATGAGAATTTGGGAAAGACATCGTTGTTGCATCCAGAAATATAAAAAAACGCTTATGACACTGAGAACTCTTAACATTGTAGCGCGTTTACCTTAGAGCCCGCGGCCCACCGAACGTTCGCTGGGGTGAGGAAGCACGCTTCTGACGTTTGAGCTAAGTACAGCTACTGACATGGTGCATACGTACCGTTTATTTTACATTTTATGCGAGTCTTTTCCCTTTTGGGAGTTCTGTATTAATGTTGGACCATGCCTCTTTAGACAGTTAGTAGTTTTAGTGTGTTCCGAAGAAGGCGTGGTTATCCGCGCCGGAACCGGTTTCAATTTGCAATCGAGGTGGATTCTTTATAATCATTAGCTTATGACACTGTTAGAAGGAAAGGGATATGGCGAATAGACTGGAACTGTTAAAAGGAATGCAACTGAGAATCAGAAACATGTACAAAAATGCCTGGATACTGTTACAAAAGACGAGAAAAAATCAGAATGGTGCTCCCTGTCGCCGTTGGATAAGCAGCTGCCAGCAGCAAGTCATACACTCTTAGCAACCGGTGGTGGCGTGTTTGTCGCTGTTAGTAGTAGTTTATCCTGTAGTGAAATAGAAGTGGATAGTTCCTGTGAATTATTATGGGTGGGGGTTATACTCAATAACCGAGCTAGGTTAATAATTGGCTCCTTTTACCGACCTCCCGACTCAGCAGCATTAGTGGCAGAACAACTGAGAGAAAATCTGGAATACATTTCACATAAATTTCCTCAGCATGTTATAGTCTTAGGTGGAGATTTCAATTTACCAGATATAGACTGGGACACTCAGATGTTTAGGACGGGTGGTAGGGACAGAGCACCGAGTGACATTATACTGAGTGCACTATCCGAAAATTACCTCGAGCAATTAAACAGAGCCGGCCAGTGTGGCCGAGCGATTTTAGGCGCTTCAGTCCGGAACCGCATGACCGCTACGGTCGCAGGTTCGAATCCTGCCTCGGGCATGGATGTGTGTGATGTCCTTAGGTTAGTTATGTTTAAGTAGTTCTAAGTTCTATGGGACTCATGACCTCAGATGTTAAGTCCCATAGCGCTCAGAGCCATTTGAACCAATTAAACAGAGAACCGACGCGTGGAGATAACATCTTGGACCTACTGATAACAAACAGACCCGAAATTTTCGACTCTGTAAGCGCAGAACAGGCCGTTGCAGCATCCCTGAATATGGAAGTAAATAAGAATATAAAAAAGGGAGGAAGATTTATCTGTTTAGCAAGAGTAATAGGAGGCAGATTTCAGACTACCTAACAGATCAAAATGAAAATTTCTGTTCCGACACTGACAATGTTGAGTGTTTATGGAAAAAGTTCAAGGTAATCGTAAAATGCCTTTTAGACAGGTACGTGCCGAGTAAACAGTGAGGGACGGGAAAAACCCACCGTGGTTCAACAACAAAGTTAGGAAACTACTGCGAAAGCAAAGAGAGCTTCACTCCAAGTTTAAACGCAGCCAAAACCTCTAAGACAAACAGAAGCTAAACGATGTCAAAGTTAGCGTAAGGAGGGCTATGCGTGAAGCGATCAGTGAATTCGAAAGTAAAATTCTATGTACCGACTTGACAGAAAATCCTAGGAAGTTCTGGTCTTACGTTAAATCAGTAAGTGGATCGAAATAGCATATCCAGACACTCTGGGATGATGATGGCATTGAAACAGAGGATGACACGCGTAAAGCTGAAATACTAAACATCTTTTTCCAAAGCTGTTTCACGGAGGAAGACCGCACTGCAGTTCCTTCTCTAAATCCTCGCACGAACGAAAAAATTGCTGACATCGAAATAAGTGTCCAAGGAATAGAAAAGCAACTGAAATCACTCAACAGAGGAAAGTCCACTGGACCTGACGGGATACTAATTCGATTCTACACAGAGTACGCGGAAGAACTTGCCCCCCCTTCTAACAGCCGTGTACCCCAAGTCTCTAGAGGAACAGAAGGTTCCAAATGATTGGAAAAGAGCACAGGTAGTCCCAGTTTTCAAGAAGGGTTGTCGAGCAGATGCGCAAAACTATAGGCCTATATCTCTGACATCGATCTGTTGTAGAATTTTAGAACATGTTTTTTGCTCGCGTATCATGTCATTTCTGGGAACCCAGAATCTACTGCCGGCCGCGGTGGTCTAGCGGTTCTAGGCGCTCAGTCGGGAACCGCGCGACTGCTACGGTCGCAGGTTCGATTCCTGCCTCGGGCTTGGATGTGTGTGATGTCCTTAGGTTAGTTAGGTTTAAAAAGTTCTAAGTTCTAGGGGACTGATGACCATAGGTGTTAAGTCCCATAGTTCTAAGAGCCAGAATCTACTGTGTAGGAATCAACATGGATTCCGGAAACAGCGATCGTGTGAGACCCAACTCGCTTTATTTGTTCATGAGACCCAGAAAATATTAGATACAGGCTCCCAGGTAGATGCCATTTTCCTTGACTTCCGGAAGGCGTTCGATACAGTTCCGCACTGTCGCCTGATAAACAAAGTAAGAGCCCACGGAATATTAGACCAGCTGTGTGGCTGGATTGAAGAGTGTTTAGCAAACAGAACACAGCATCTTGTTTTCAATGGAGACACTTCTACAGACGTTTAAGTAACCTCTGGCGTACCACAGGGGAGTGTTATGGGGTCATTGCTTTTCACAATATATATAAATGACCTAGTAGATAGTGTCGGAAGTTCCATGCGGCTTTTCGCGCATGATGCTGTAGTATACAGAGAAGTTGCAGCATTAGAAAATTGCAGTGAAATGCAGGAAGAGCTGCAGCGGATAGGCACTTGGTGCAGGGAGTGGCAACTGACCCTCAACATAGACAAATGTAATGTATTGCGAATACATAGAAAGAAGGATCCTTTATTGTATGATTGTATACATTGGTAGCAGTTACTTCTGTAAAATATCAGGGAGTATACGTACGGAACGAAGTGGAATGATCGTATAAAATTAATTGTTGGTAAGGCGGGTGCCAAGTTGAGATTTATTGGGAGAGTCCTTAGAAAATGTAGTCCATCAACAAAGGAGGTGGCTTACAAAACACTCGTTCGGCCTATACTTGAGTATTGCTCATCAGTGTGGGATCCGTACCAGGTCGGGTTGACAGAGTAGATAGAGAAGATCCAAAGAAGAGCGACTCGTTTCATCACGGGGTTATTTGGTAAGCGTGATTGCGTTACGGAGATGTTTAGCAAACTGAAGTGGCACACTTTCCAAGAGAGGCGCTCTGGATCGCGGTGTAGCTTGCTGTCCAGGTTTCGAGAGGGTGCGTTTCTGGATGAGGTATCGAATATATTGCTTCCACCTACTTATACCTCCCGAGGAGATCACGAATGTAAAATTAGAGAGATTCGAGCGCGCAAGGAGGGTTTCCGGCAGTTGTTCTTCCCGCGAACCATACGCGAGTGGAACAGGAAAGGGAGGTAATGACAGTGGCACGTAAAGTGCCCTCCGCCACACACCGTTGGGTGGCTTGCGGAGTATAAATGTAGATGTAGATAAAGGACAGAGGTGTTCAGCAAGGAAGTGCTGTTTAATATAATCGTGGACACATCATAAGCAAAGATCGCCAAGGGTCTACAGCATATGTTGTGAAAATGACATACCCAGTTGATGTGACGATTTAGGAAGGAAATGAAGAGAAATTGGAAGAGCAACTGGAAGAACACCTGGAAGAGAAAAATGGAAGAAGCATTCATGGAAACAAACTTAACAAAACGTGAGGTAATTAAAATCAGCATGGAAAATTAAAAAAAACGAAGGATAATTTGCTTTGTAAATAAAAACGCTTCCTCTTGCTGTACTGTATTTGATTCTCCCAGACGAATTTCACCTTTTTTTCACTTTGAGGTTCCATCAGTGGACATCATCATGATGCCTTAAAATGAAAAAAAGGCCAAAAGCATCTGAGAGAATAAGATATAGTGCAGCAGGAGAAAGCGTTTTTTATTTAGAAAACAAATATTTCTTGCTAGCTGCGGAGGATGGCCATGCAAACAAACTCTTGATTTAATTTGCTATTGCAAAATGCAGAAACAGTTTGCATCTGAAAACACAACAATCCCCACCCTGCCCTCCTATATGCTCTCGCTTGACACCACTGAAGTCGCAAATGGCGGTGGTTGGGAGGTCAGTGGAATAGCCGCTACAGAGCGTCTGGCTCGGAGCTGTCCTTGAAGCAACGGATTTATAACAGTTCGTTGTGCCATTGTACTGCCAATTGCTGCTCAAATTGCTGCTGCAGATGCAGTACGATGCGCCAGAGCCACAAGCCGAACGCGACGGTCTTCCCTCTCGGTAGTGTCACGTGGCGGTCCGGAGACTGGTCTTTTGCAACCTTACATTCTCGTGATCACCGGTGCAAGCAGTCATGTAGAGTGACTACATTCCTGATAAGTCTTCCTGCAATATCGCAGAAGGATCATCCAGCTTCTCGAAGTTCTATTACACGACCTCATCCAAACTCAGTGAGGTGCTGATAATGTCGTCTTTGTGGACTTAAAGGCACTCTTGACTAACATCAACCTTCCACGTCAGATCTCGAATGTAATTAACGCTCACGGTCATTACAGCGTGTATTTATAGCAAACGTAATTTGCATCCTCATAGTGGCACGACTAGCGCCACTCTTATGCGAGTGGCGCAAAATTTGAATCGACATCATCTTTCAGATGTAGGAACACGGTTACCAACTTTCCTTTATGCCGTACAATTACTTCTTGGTGTTACGATTTTTTTTTCGTCAGTGTAGGTACAGTCGTGTCAAAAGTATCCGAACGACCCGAATTGCATTTCGCCTGATTCTCAGGCAACCCAAATAACGCAGCTGTCTAGCAGGTCCTCTAATCTCTCCTTGGTACAGTCGTTTGGCTATTGAAAATGGTTCCAACAAGTCACCACTAGAAAACACTGCTCTGTATCGCAGTAACTCAAGATGTAAAGTAATACCACGATACAAGAAATATCAGGGAACACCTTATCACAGATAAGACTGTCCTTAAGGCTTGTAAGATCACATTTACTGCAGTAAATGACATACCTGAAACGTGACCACTCTCATTATTACGTCAGATAGGTAATGCATGTAGTGAGTTCGTCGTATTCATGATTTCCTCTTCAAAGTAACATACCGTACTTGTTATTTAACACAAAATGACATTAAAAGTTTAAGTTATTCACGAGCAGCTAGATGAGAATATGTATGAACTTCAAATGACACGACGAACCGCCTCGTTCTGCACATGGATTCAAACCCAGGTCATGCAGACTAAGATTTCGCGACTGACGGAAACTAACAGTCATTCCTGACTAGGTATACAGAGAGTGATATACCTCGATTTTAGACAGTATCAGTTAGCAGTTATCAACTTTAAATTACATAACGTAAACATTTTTAACGGACGCTAGTTCCTACCCAGCATCTATTGTCCCTGTTAACGAACTACGAGAGAAGTTAAAATTTGCTTCTTCACAAGTAACTTACTTGAAATGCCGTGAGGTAAAGCTTTGTGTTGGACAGGGATTCGAACCCAGAACCTAATAGGATTGTTATCGAAGCACAATCAACTGTGACATATCGGATTTTTTCGGCAGTAGCTAGATGTTTTAACTGAAATGACGAGACGAAATATTAATTTTTTCCTTCCCAGGACTCCAACCCGGCACCTATCGCTGTTATATTCTAGAGAAAACGAACGTTAAATATGGGTTTGTTACACCAGCAGCGACATGTGAGCATTTAGAACTAGAAATAATATGACGAAGAGTTCAGTGCTGACTGGGAAGCGAACCCCACGCATATCGTTGTTGACTACACACTAAGACCCGTCAGCTACTGAATTTTTCTCCACCAGCAGGTCGGAATAACATCCTTGAACTTACAGTGATCTCTCAAATAGTTCTGTGTCTCACTGGGAGTCAAAAACGTCAGATATCGTTAGTGTTGACAATAAATGAAAATGCATTAAAAATCAAAATTATTATCCACCAGCAGATAGGTGTTCTCCTGCTACAGCTTGATAATACATAGTGAAAACTTTAGTGCCGGCCCAGGATTCGAGCCCATTCACGCGCAATATGTGAAGATGTTGAGGAATCCGCAGTTTTGAACAAACAACAAATAGTAGTCGAGCCGTATTGTCACGAAGGGATCAAATTCCGCGTTAAGGGCGGTCTGAGTTGCATTCCCAGGTCAGAACCAATTTTATCGACATACAGAAGCTCAAATAAAAGATGGGATAAGTGTCCTGTGACCCTACATAGCGTTCGTTTCGTCACTAGAAATAAATAACTACTCTAAGAAAGGTTACTGGTGATAGAGTTCCCACATTTCGCCACTCCTGACCTTATTGTGGTTCAACCTAACGTCTACTTGGTAGAGAAGGAATATCATGTTTAATGTGAATTTCAGATCACAATGCCATTATACCTTCTTCACTTGGGTTGGCCAGAAGAGATTAGAATCTGTCGCTCCCTATTAAAAATCATCAGCAGAAGTTGGAATCGAACCCAAACAATCGTCATCGAAACTTATCATCAATCCAACAGACCACCAAATCCCCTTCTCTAAGACACATTTTTCTATCATAACACTGTTGTGGCACACTCGATGAGAATTCTGACACACAGGCTGCCTGTCGTGGTTTGCAGCATTTTCAGTACATTCATTTACTTGGTTGACCGAATCGCCATGAACTAGCTGCCTCGGCTACCCAGTGCATACATTCGACTCCATTTTGTAATCACCGAAATAAAATCACGTAATTACCATTTGAGGTACTCTACTGCGCTATGTGTTTGTTGAAAACATCGTGCAGTGCAAAAGAAAAGCTGTAACTGACTGTCTCTCAGAAGTCTAGATCTGGCCATATGCATTATCTAACAGCACTGTGGATTGCGGAAGTTCTGGAGGAACTGTTTATGTCTTCTGGAGCTGCTTTTTAGCTACAAGACAGCTAGTAGCGTAACGGTAAGCGTCGCGCACCGTAGGTAAGACCTTGTGAGTTCTATTACTTTCGCTGCTACATTTTTTAAAACACAGTTCTGCTTTCTGCTGAAGTTATCAATTTAATGGAACTTTGAACATAATTCCCTTCACTTCTCAACCCAAAATAGCCGCATGTGGAAAAAGGGCTAACTTCTGCGACATTTTGTTCTAGTCAGGTTTAATAGACGGCCAGGCAGCAGATGCATCTCGAAGCTTTTGTATTATTTATGGGGAGAGCGCATCGTGCCAAAATAGTCAGAAAAGTATTTTCTACATTAGCTGTCGTCTGGTAGTGGCATTTTATTCTTCTTCAAACCTTGTTTGACAGCTTTCACTCAGAACAAGTTTTCTACATCATGTAATCAATAAACTGCATGTGCATTGTCAGACTGTTACAGATAACATCAGAGAATTCGCATATATCGTTGATGATCAATTAATCTCTCATGTTTAGTATTATTTTAACGTCACTAAAAGAAACCTTGCGAAAATTGTGCACTGTATTATAAGAAATGAAAGAAAACTACCCACGATAACCTTACGACGTAAGTCTGTTTTAATAAAACAGAGTATCTGTGCACAAGCGTGCCTCTATTGGCACGAATTAGTAAAATACTACTCACTTAAATTTCGACTGCGTCTGTGTTTAATTGGTATGCTGTCTCATACTCAACAGGTATGCAAATGTGGCACTTCATAAATAAAGTTATGTATTTCGAGAAACCCAAAATTTGCTTGTCAGCAGTGGAAAGACGCGTTACCTGTTGTGAAGCATTGTAAGTATTTCACCATTGCACTATGAGCTGAAAGTATTTTCTTGCGATTTCCTTATCGATGTTTGATCTGACTGCTTAGCTTACAAAATTAGTCACGGTAGAATAAATGCGAGTCTATTAAATGGTTAAGTAGAAACAAGCTTCTGACGCGGAGATTCTGCTATTCTCATGTCAGCAGAATGTAAAGACTCTTCTAGGCATCATAGCCTCGATGTGAAGCCATTTTGAAATTTTCACTAATTAAGGAAATTTCTTAGTGCTTGAAGATCATTTAAGGCCTTTTTCTCATTATAGAAGTAGTTGCCCAAGAACAGGTTCTTTCCCTGTCTACAGAATCCTTTTCATGTTAATATCAGACGTCAGCAATTACTCGTGGATTACATTAAAACTAAAGTAATTGATGAAGACGCTGCTTGATAACAAAAACGCGCTGCCTTTCTTCATTTACTTGCGCCTAGAAAAAATTAATGTTTCGTCTCGTCATTTCAGTTAAAACATCTAGCTACTGCCGAAAAAATCCGATATGTCACAGTTGATTGTGCTTCGATAACAATCCTATTAGGTTCTGGGTTCGAATCCCTGTCCAACACAAAGCTTTACCTCACGGCATTTCAAGTAAGTTACTTGTGAAGAAGCAAATTTTAACTTCTCTCGTAGTTCGTTAACAGGGACAATAGATGCTGGGTAGGAATTAGCGCCCGTTAAAAATGTTTACGTTATGTAATTTAAAGTTGATAACTGGTAACTGATACTGTCTAAAATCGAGGTATATCACTCTCGGTATACCTAGTCAGGAATGACTGTGAGTTTCCGTCAGTCGCGAAATCTTAGTCTGCATGACCTGGGCTTGAATCCATATGCAGAACGAGGCGGTTCGTCGTGTCATTTGAAGTTCATACATATTCTCATCTAGCTGCTCGTGAATAACTTAAACTTTTAATGTCATTTTGTGTTAAATAACAAGTATGGTATGTTACTTTGAAGAGGAAATCATGAATACGACGAACTCACTACGTGCATTACCTATCTGACGTAATAATGAGAGTGGTCACATTTCAGGTATGTCATTTACTGCAGTAAATGTGATCTTACAAGCCTTAAGGACAGTCTTATCTGTGACAAGGTGTTCCCTGATATTTCTTGTATCGTGGTATTACTTTACATCTTGAGTTACTGCGATAAAGAGCGGTGTTTTCTAGTGGTGACTTGTCGGAACCATTTTCAATAGCCAAACGACTGTACCAAGGAGCGATCAGAGGACCTGCTAGACAGCTGCGTTATTTGGGTTGCCTGAGAATCAGGCGAAATGCAATTCGGGTCGTTCGGATACTTTTTTGCATGACTGTACAAAGAGCAGATCGTATTTATAGGAAAATCTTTACAAACTGGTGTACCATAACAGAAGAATGTGGAATGTTAAAGGAGGCTAACACAAAAGTAGGCTCAGTATTTGCCACTTTTACTCTGTTTTTAGAAGTCGTTCTAACAGAATGTATTTCATGAGTAAAGTAATTGAAGTTCGCTGTGGTAATCTTTACTACTTGCCATCACTGTCGGCAAATGTTTACTGTAGTGTTCACTACCATAAACTCAGATTAGGATAGTAATTTAAGTTTCTATCAAAATGTTCAGGATTCACAAAGCTGCTGACGAATCGAGCAACGACGTAATTTTTACGCCAGCGATGTGGTAATAGGGACCTCCGGTTTTCTCTTTTCACCAGTCGACAGCGTCTCCGTTTGAGACTGGATCTGACAGTAGCAGACAGTTTTTAATTTGGTGGTTCGTGGCCTGCACATCGAGTTTCATTACGTCACTGCCGCCTCTGCCTCTGACAGATTCCAGCGCTGACCGGCTGAGCTGGCGGTCGTTCTGGAAATCACTACACTGGAAGGCCGTGGTGTGATTTAAGTGGTCCTTATCTGCTCTGGTGCACAGACAGTCCGAAATATTTACAGTAAAAGTAGGCAGTTTGTCAAGAATTTGCACTTACTATATTTATGTATAACATATTTACTTCAGTCTGAGGCGTGCCGTATGAAATATGGTGTGTATAAATACCTCCAAGGTTAGGCGTATAAATATCTCCAACATTGGGGCTACTGCAAGAGTGTTCGTTATCAACAAGCAAATGGAGGCGAATTGAGCTATAGCGTGGCTCTGAAGCTGTTTCATTTATTATTCTTATAGGTCCAGGAGAAGTAATGTGACCAGATAGGCTGTCACAAACATAGAAATGTTGGTTGCCGTGTGTCATGCATTTCATCAGCAGCTAAGCTGAGTCATGCACTGGCGTGAACATGATTAAAATCAGGTGGCAGTTAAGATCGTAAAAAGAAGTGGAAATATATTTTCGTGACAACCTTCAGCTGGGGTACAACGTAGGAGAAACGCGCAGCGGTAAAACATACCTTTGAAAGAAGTCAACTTAACGACTTATTTTGTAATTTAACTCTTGGATTTGGCAGCGGAAGTTATGAGGCGGAAACGCACGGAGATGGATCAAAATATATATTTTTGGTTAGGTACGGTTAATTTATTTATTTTTATTTTTTTATAATTTTAAATCCACCCCTGCTTCTGGGCCACCAGCGAATCCTACTGACATTGGTAGTCGATTTCTGAAACTAGTATGGATTTTGCCATGGTATTAAGACTAGAGTGGCGTCCACTCTGCCCCTTTGGAGAGAAGTGTGCTAAGCACGTAATACTGCAGTAGTATCATCCAATGATCCTTCCGGCAAATGTGTGGTGCATTCACTCTCCAAGTACGTCAGGTACAGTCTTCGTGTGCTGCAGAGCTCTGTGCGGCATATCATAAATCCAATATACAACACGAAAACTACCGGGTGGTTATAATTAAAGCGCAACTACTCACAGAGGTCCAGTATGGGTTGTAATTCCCGTATTGCAGCGAAACTTGGTAGATATACTAAAGTGTTAATGCGAAACCGACTTACACTGGAAAAAATTAGTTACACTTTTGGCCACCAAGTGCAGGTCTGGCGCTGTGAATCCAAGAAAGACGTATGGAAATGTTTCCATATGTAACGGATTAGGAGCGGGACGTGGGCAGAAAAGGTCAAACCAGAGAGAAAGGCACCCTCGAGTGTAATGTGCGCCTCGTCACTCCATAGAATATTGTCCGGTCACATATCATTATCTCGATCCAGACCAGAAAGCAAAGAGCAAATTCAGAACGTTACTATGGATCATGAGGTTTCAGTTTATGTATGGATCTTATACTGGTAACAGCGTAAAGCAGACAGCAAAACTTTCCGTGCTGTTGACCATGGGATGGACGATTCTCGTGAGACTGCGCGAGCAGTTGCGCTGTCCATGACATGTGCTGCATGGCCAATTGTTTAGCAGAAGAAGAACTTCTTAGCCGAGATCGCTATAAAAAACTTTACTGTAGATAACCGGTTTCGGTAAAACTAAGTTACCATCTTCAGACCTTCATAAAGGTTTTTACAAACATCTTGTGTCGGCTACACACAAAAACTTCCCATTGAATTTCCAGGTACGTAAAACGTGAAATGAGCGATGTGTTGGCACCTCAAAATTAAAATTACTATGTACATCCCAATTCGCCAAACAAGACTTTATGTATCTGGAAATTCAATAGAAAGATTTTATATGTAGTATGGCACAAGAGACTATCGTAATAACTTTGTGAAGATCTGAAAATAGTAACTTAGTTATCTAAAACAAAGTTTTTTATAGCGATATCGACTAAGAAGTTCTTATTCTCCTAAGTAATCCCTACAGAACACTCTTTCGAACTCAAGTAAAATAACCTCGTCAATTATTTCTACAGGCGTAGAACGCATTCCTCTTCCAGGTGTCACACCAAGCTCAGACGTGTTTTCGAACTTCATCATCATCTTCTTTAAAACATTTAATGACATTGGGCTTCTCTTCAGCCCTTGCAGTCTGCGATACTTAGTGCAGACTGTAATTGCTCCGTTTCACATAAGACACTTTCAATAACAGCTCACGGTCTCTCCTCTGGATAGCAGTGCTGTCCATTACTTTATGGGTTGTCAAATGACACCGTGGATGTCGTACCGTTATACAAACAGTGGACGGCGCCGGATTTGGTGCTGAAAGAACTGTTCCACCTGATGCGTAAGATACGGCAGACTTCGAGAAGAATGTAGCGATCGCAGTTTCAGGATTGGTGCTGATAGCTTTGATTATTACCAGTCAGTTAGATAAGTAGTGGTTTCCAAATACTGACACAAATTATCTACAGAAGAGTGGGAAAAGCTTGTACAGGCCCATTTCAGGAAAAATCATTTTAGGTTCCAGAGAAATGTAGGAGTACACAAGACTGTACTGACCTTACGACTTACCTCATACGGTAGGCTGAAGAAACGCAAACATATGTGAACAGCATTTTTAGATGTAAGAAAGCGTTGACTGGAGCACACGCAGCGAAATTCTGTAAGTTTTAGGAGTAAAATACAAGGAGTGAGAGCCTATATCTTCAAATTGTGCAAAAACCAGACTGGAGTTACAAGAGTCGAGGGACACGATAGGGTAGCAGTGGCTGAGATGAGAGTGTGGCATGGTTGCATTCTACACTCAACGTTAATAAATGTGTGGAATGAGAAAGAAGTAAACGAAACCAAGACGAAATTTGGAAAGTTCACCGATAAGAAAAAACAGATTTTCTGGCTGGGAGATGACCTTATAGCTCTTTCGGAGACATCGGAATTAGAAGAGAAGCTGAACGGAAATGAGTGTCTTGTAAAGAGTTTATAAGCGAACAAATGTAACGAAAGGAAATGGAATGTAGTTGAACTAAATCAGACGAGTCTCAAGCAATTAGATTAGGAAATGAGACATTAAAAATAGTAGATAAGTTTTACTATTTCGGCAGCAAAACATTGTTTGGTGATGGCTGGGGCAGAGAAGGTACAAAACGCACACAGGAAATAGCAATAAAAATATCTGTGGTACAGAGGAATTCGTTAACAACTAATACAAATTTAAGTGTTAAGAGAATTTCTTAAGCTATTTATCTGGAGTGCAGCCCTGTACAGAAGTGAGACGTGGACATTAAGCAGTTTCGACAAAAGGAGAATAGAAGACTTTGAAACCCAATGCTACAGAAGAATGCTGAAAATTAGATGTTGACGGTGGCTAGATCGAACAACTGATGTGGAAATACTGAAACGAATTGAGGGAAAAATAAATTTGAAGCTCAAATTAGATAAAAACTAAAATGAGGGACCGGTTGCTAGGACAAATCCTCTAATATTAAGTCAGTTTGGGAATGGAGGGAAGTGTGCGGCATGAATACATCAAACAGTCTCAAACGCATGAAGGGTGCAGTAGTTATTCAGAGTTGAAGAGGTTTGCACAGAATAGACAAGAATAGAGAGCCGCATCAAAAGTCTTCAACTGAAGACTACAAGAACAACGTTTTGACTGTATGACTGAAGAGTCATCATGGAAGTATTTCTTCTGGTGTGCTGACACCCATGGGCCAGTAACGATCTACTTGCATGCCAATGATATCTCGTCTGTTCTGTCCTCCTGAACCATTTGTTTAATGGGCCAGCTAGTGGGGAGATGGGAGCGGTAAGGTACTGGGAAGTAAAACGACATTTGCCCCAAGAGAGACATTTATTTGAAAACATCAGTTAAAATTAACTATCATAAAATTTAAGATATTCCATTTTGCTTTTTTTATTACAAAACGCTTTCTTATGCCAGAAGAATGAATGACTTTTATAGGTCAAAGAATGTTAAAAAAATTTAAAGATTGAGAATCTATTAAAACAGTATTCAAGCAAATAAGCAACAATTTAAAAACATTGAGATATCAATTACATAATTAAAGGTGATATGTAAAGGTGAAATTTATACAGTTATTGTCTTAGTGCTCTTGGTTGAATCTCCATTAGACAAAGAATACTAAAATGAGAAAAAAATACGTTAGACATATTAATGAGCAGCAGCACTCAAGAAGGTTTAAGAATCGCCCCAGATCGAGCAGTGAGCAGTCATAATCAATGACTATTAGAACAAATGGGTGCAATACAGCTAAGTACCATTAAGAAAATGGGGCCCTCGGCTATTCCACAAACACGTGTGCGCAAAGTAGTGCACTTAAAACAAAGCCCACACTACGCATTCAAGAATATCTTTTCAACAATCGTAAACTTCAAGAAAATGTCCACATTACATAAAAAAATTTAAAAATAGCAATTATTGGGCAAATAAATTTACACTAAAAACGATTTTTCAGTTTAAGCAATATTTAAACAAATAAACAACAAATTAAAAACATACCAATGACTTAAATCCAGAAAGACTCAAGTAGTAAAACCACTTAGCCTCGACCAGAGCACTTAAATAAGGCCATCACAGACGGGTGAGTGGGCTATCAAAAAGAAAAAAAATCTAGGAAACCTGAGCTTACCCTGCACTGCACACATGTGACAGACACTTGTTAAACACATACACGGTAGATGGCCAGTGCTGCCATTTCACCTTGGCAAAAGAACTCAGTAATGCCACACCCGGTACACTCCCCTTGGGAGTGGGAGCACTTAACCACTGAGAATACGTAGACCAAAGCACCAAGCAAGATGCTCACCAAACAAATCCATAAGCGTCTGCTGCTCCACTCTGTCCATGTACCCATAGACCAAGCAGCAAAAGCGAACCAAAGACATGTTGGAACTCGAGAGTCGCGTTTCTCAGACAAGAGAGCTTAGCAGTCGAGGACTCTCTCACAAGACACTGCAATGCTGAAAAATGCTCATCGGGTTACATTCCCACGGAACGACCATTAGTGCCTGCGCTTCCTTCTCCAGACGGAACTCACCAAGAGCTCAAGCAGCTTGGTGTTAAGTCACCACAGCTGGTGCCCTATTCTGTGTCTTTCGGCGGCTCTACTAATCGGATCGGCCTGCGAAGTCTCAGAATGTGTTACAAGCGCTAAAAGGAAAAAAATTGTTTTTTATCAAGTGGTATGCGAACCTATGACTTTCAGCAATGCATTTCGTTGCCTTAGCAGCAATTTTTTTTAAATTCATGAAATTTTGGAAGGTTTTCACTATCAGGCTTCACAAAATTCCTTTTCATTGTTACTCTAAAGTTTTAAAAGCGTTTCGACAGTTAATAAGTAAACCATTTGCGCGAAAAAGTAAGCGAAGTCACTAGTAATTTCAACTAACACTCATGTAATATACGTAAGCAGACCAGACATCCTGAAATTTTATGATTTTTAAACTCTTAATTTCGTAGAAATAACAGGTATTTTGTGAAAATATTGACCAAAAATGTTTTTTGATGTTATTTTGATCCACAGTAACAACAATACAAACCGTATTTCTAACAAAGGAAAATAGTCCATTATGAGCTCACTTTCCACTCAGATGCGTCCTGGTGATATTTAAGTAAAACATAATCACTAAATCCGAAACTAAAACCAGTCAATAATTCTAAAATTAAAAATTCTAGCTGTAGACAAATCACACCGAATCGAACGAGTGGCCATATCGAAGCCTCACTATCTCTCGGTTCAGTTGTCGGAAAATCAGCGGTAGGACCGATCGGTAACAGGTCTCAGAAGCTTACAGAGTAGCAGCCTCGGATAAAGAACCGAAAATGACGTCACTACAGAAGATAGCCTAAAGCTGATCAGTATGAAAGATACAGAATAGGGCCCCTGGTCACGCACAAAGATGCCACGAAGGAGGTTGCTTAGCGATATCCATGGATATACCCTCGCACTGTCGATGAGGAATCAATGGTGCACATGGCTCAATTTCTGTGTCAATGACCTCAAACCGGAATATATTAATACTGCAATTATCCAGATGGTCAGATGGGTGCAAAATGTAGTACTGAAACAAAATCTGAAGAATGCAAAGTAATTTTAGTATGCCACCAAAAATTAATTATACTGACATCTGTGAACAATTGCCTCCTATTCTTCCTGATGGTATTTCAATAGCGAGTCAAAAAATCGTGAAGAACTTGGGTGTAACATCGGATAAGCAGATCAGCTGGGCATAAATTACTGCTGCCCCATGCAAGATGACTTTCGCTTGCCTCTATGCCCTCCAGAAATTTCAGAATCAGTTTCTGCAGTATGCGAAATGTAGCTTGTGCAATCGTTCATTCTGCTCAACCTCCACTACACTGTTGTTGTGGTCCCAAGACTGGTTTGTTGCCGCTCTCCATGCTGCTCTATCCTGTGTTTGCCTCTTCATCTCCAAATAACTATTACAACTTACATTCTTCTGAATCTGCTTACTGTATTCATCTCTTGGTCACCCTCTACAATTTTTTCCCCCATACTTCCCTTCAATACTAAACTGGTGATCCCTTGATATCTCAGAATGCGTCCTCAGTCACTCCTTACTTCCAGTCAGCTTACAACATAAATTTATTTTCTCCTAAATTAACTCATTAGCTATGTCTTCTACGCATCTAATCTTCAGTAGTCTATTGTAGCACCACATTTCAAAACCTTATATTCTCTTTTTGTCTGAACTATTTATCGTCCGTGTTTCACTTCCACACATGGCTACACTCCAGACAAATAGCTTCAGAAAATCTTCCTAACACTTAAATTTATATTCGATGTTAACAAATTTCTTTTCTTCAGAAATGCTTTTCTTCCCACTGCCAGTCTACATTTTATATCCTCCGTAGTTTGGTCTCCATTAGTTACTTTAGTACCTGACTAACGAAACGCATCGACTACTTTAAGTGCCTCGTTTCCTAATCTAATTCCCCCAGCATCACCTGATTTAATTCGACTACATTCCATTATCTTTGTATTGTATTTGTTGATGTCCATTTTTTATCCTCATTTCAAGACACTACCCATTCCCTTCAACTGCTCATCCAAGTCCTTTGTTCTCTCTAACAAAATTACAATGTCATCAGTAAATCTCAAAGTCTTTCTTTTTCTCCCTAACTTTAATTCCTAGTCCAAATATTTCTTTGGTTTCCTTTACTCCTCGCTCATGTGCAGACTGAATAACATTTGCGATCGGTTACAACCCTGTCTCAATCTTTTCTCAACCACTGCTACCTTTCCACACACCCCCAACTCTTATAACAGCCGCCTGGTTTCTGTACAAGTTGTAAATAGTCTTTTGCTTCCTGTATTTTACCTTTTCTACCTTCAGAATTTTAAAGAGAATATTCCAGTCAGCAATGTCGAAAGATGCTGTAAGTCCACAGATGCTATAGACGTGGGTTTGCTTATCCTTAACCTGTCTTCTAAGAGATTTTTGCTACGTAATCCACACTAATTGTGCAGTGAAAACTCTAAGAATGTTAGCAATAACGATGTATGCTTCTGTGCGTTACGTCTGCAGCGCCTGTTTGACCTCTGCAGTATCTTGTACTTCTAGTTAGGATGTTGTGGCCCGACAACTTACATAGTTACCATACGTTACTTCTAATTTATAGGCAGGTTAGTGTTTATGCATACCAATACCTCAAATAAACCACTCCGTCTTCAGGCCACAAGTGGCCCATCGGGACCATCAGATCGCCGTGTCATCCTCAGCTGAGGATGCGGGTAGGAGGGGCGCGTGGTCAGCACACCGCTCTCCCGGTCGTTACGATGGTTTTCTGTGACCGGAGCCGCTACTATTCGGTCGAGTAGCGCCCTAATTGGCATCACGAGGCTGAGTGCACCCAGAAAAATGACAACAGCACATGGCGGCGTGGATGGTCACCCATTCAAGTGCCGGCCATGCCCAACAGCGCTTAACTTAAGTGATCTCACGGGAACCGGTGTATCCACTGCGGCAAGGCAGTTGACATACCAATACCTCAAGATCAGAAATAAAGTACTTGTTATCTCATCATAATCGCAACACGAGATATAATTTATTAGTATGCTAGCGATGCACATACATAAATAAAAAAAATCCCAAACTACTTATTTTTTGCTGCTTTCCGCCTCTGGAACAAGCTACCCTGCACATTGTACACAAAGCATTTCGGTGTCACGCCTGCCTCAGTTCACGACCATTTGTTTGGCGATCACTGTTTTTACCGAAATACAGGATACTTCAACAGCATTGCGACCAGGGGACTACGTGACATCTGCTTGCCATAACGATCGATCCTGGTGTATATCATATACATCCCGATGTAAAGTCACGTCGGAGGCCAGCGACCTTAACGTATACAGGGTGTTACAAAAAGGTACGTACGGTCAAACTTTCAGGAAACATTCCTCACACACAAAGAAAGAAAATATGTCATGTGGACATGTGTCCGGAAACGCTTACTTTCCTTGTTAGAGCTCATTTTATTACATCTCTTAAAATCACATTAATCATGGAATGGAAACACACAGCAACAGAACGTACCAGCGTGACTTCAAACACTTTGTTACAGGAAATGTTCAAAATGTCCTCCGTTAGCGAGGATACATGCATCCACCCTCCGTCGCATGGAATCCCTGATGCGCTGATGCAGCCCTGGAGAATGGCGTATTGTATCACAGCCGTCCACAATACGAGCACGAAGAGTCTCTACATTTGGTACCGGCCATGAAATTGGTCCGCCTCTACCAATCCATCGGTCACCGAATCTGTTGTTGAGAAGCGTACGAACACTTCAACTGAAATGTGCAGGAACTCCATCGCGCATGAACCACATGTTATGTCGTACTTGTAAAGGCACATATTCTAGCAGCACAGATAGAGTATCCCGTATGAAATCATGATAACGTGCTCCATTGAGCGTAGGTGGAAGAACATGGGGCCCAATCAAGACATCACCAACAATACCGGCCCAAACGTTCACAGAAAATCTGTGTTGATGACGTGATTGCACAATTGCGTGCGGATTCTCGTCATCCCAAACATGTTGATTGTGAAAATTTACAATTTGATCACGTTAGAATGAAGCCTCATCCGTAAAGCGAACATTTGCACTGAAATGAGGATTGACATATTGTTGGATGAACCATTCGCAGAAGTGTACCCGTGGAGGCCAATCAGCTGCTGATAGTGCCTGCACACGCTGTACATGGTACGGAAACAACTGGGTCTCCAGTAGCACTCTCAATACAGTGACGTGGTCAACGTTACCCTGTACAGCAGCAACTTCTCTGACGCTGACATTAGGTCTATCGTCAACTGCGCGAAGAATTGCCTCGTCCATTGCAGGTGTCCTAGTCGTTCTAGGTCTTCCCCAGTCGCGAGTCATAGGCTGGAAAGTTCCGTGCTCCCTAAGACGCCGATCAATTGCTTCGAACGTCTTCCTGTCGGGACACCTTCGTTCTGGAAATCTGTCTCGATACAAACGTACCGCGCCACGGCTATTGCCCCATGCTAATCCATACATCTAATGGGCATCTGCCAACTCCGCATTTGTAAACATTGCACTGACTGCAAAACCACGTTCGTGATGAACACTAACCTGTTGATGTTACGTACTGATGTGCTTGATGCTAATACTGTAGAGCAATGAGTCGTATGTCAACACAAGCACCGAAGTCAACATTACCTTCCTTCAATTGGGCCAACTGGCGGTGAATCGAGGAAGTACAGTACATACTGACGAAACTAAAATGAGCTCTAACATGGAAATTAAGCGTTTCCGGACACATGTCCACATAACTTATTTTCTTTATTTGCGTTTGAGGAATGTTTCCTGAAAGTTTGGCCGTACCTTTTTGTAACACCCTGCATATACCTGTATATCACAAGTACACCGTTTCCCCGCTAGGACTCCTTGAAGGATTTATCGCTGGACTTTCATTAGGCCAACGTTCACAGTTATTTTGACTTCTTCGTATGAAAACAGTCCCAATTTGCAATACAGTTACATATTATTGTTAGGAAGGGTCAGTTTGCATTACGTGTAGCAGCGTCCATGGCGAAGGATAACAAATAGCGCAATTACAAAATGGCCCTAAGTACTATGGGACTTAACATCTAAGGTCATCAGTCCCCTAGACTTAGAACAACTTAAACCTAACTAACCTAAGGACATCACACACATCCATGCCCGAGGGAGGATTCGAACCTGCGACCGTAACAGCACCGCGGTTCCTTGCTGAAGCGCCTAGAACCGCTCGGCCACAGCGGCCGGCAACACAATTACATATTCCAGATGTATTGTCGTTCGGAACAGCGACCAATCCAATACCGAGAGAGTATATGTTTTAGTCTATAGTTGCAATTTAATCATCTGTCCGACTAGTTACCGTTTTCGGTACACAGTATCATCCTCAGTCATCCGCTGGTACACAGTCGTTAAACTCTTCCTAAGTAGATATGTCAAACACATAATTATTGCTTTTTTTAAAGTTGTATTTACGTGACAGTTTCTGCTGATGTTTTCAAGCTGTAGGTGGGTGGCTGATTACAGTTTAACCTAATTAGCTAACATTCGTCTCATTTATGGGGAGGCACGAAGATACAGTCAAGCAGGGAGGCACTAATGTAGAAATGATTTTCATGGAGGAAGTTATCAAATAATGCCACATTTCATAGAAGTGATGGCCGTCTTCTTGAAACAGATAGGCTTAGACCAGACCTGCGAGAAACTGGAGACATCGCAGTGTCTGAACTATTCGGTTTGAAGGAGCTGTGATACAGAGTGTTTAGAACAGCTCCATTTAGGACAGCTGCACCACCAACACAGCCAGCCGGAGTGGCCGTGCGGTTCTAGGCGCTGCAGTCTGGAACCGAGCGACCGCTACGGTCGCAGGTTCGAATCCTGCCTCGGGCATGGATGTGTGTGATGTTCTTAGGTTAGTTAGGTTTAAGTAGTTCTAAGTTCTAGGGGACTGATGACCTCAGAAGTTAAGTCGCATAGTGCTCGGAGCCATTTGATTTGAACCACCAACACACGATGTATAGCCAAGCAAATAAAGATCTCCAACGTCAACGTGTGGAACGTCTTAGTCATGCGACCAGTCAAGTATTGGGAGGTTCAAGACCTTTTAGCTGATGACTTTCCCCTGCACGAGGAATTCTGCCAATAGTATCTACACCATACTAAAAACATCGCTGACTTTTAAACGTGAGTTTTGTTTACTGGCCAGGCTTCCTTCAACAGCCACAATAGCCAGCTTCCGGAGCTGAAAAATACTAGCGCAACTTGTGTGTTCCACATCATTAGATTTACCATACATTTGTGGACTAGTATTGTTCACGATCATTTGAATGGGCCGAATCTTGTGTCTAACACGGACAGTTTAGAAAATTACGGTATCTTCCACCGTGAAGTACTACTAGATGTGTTGGAGAATGTCCCACTACCAGCCGGGCAGCGATTATTATGTGTACAGCATGACTGGAGCCCACCGTACTTTGCCGTTGCCGTCAGAGAGCACTCAGACAATGTTTTCTTCAATTGTTGGCAACGGCGTTGCCGCAGTGGATACACCGGTTCCCGTGAGATCACCGAAGTTAAGCGCTGTTGCGCGTGGCCGGCACTTGGATGGGTGACCTTCCATCCGCTATGCGCTGTTGCAATTTTTCGGGGGGCACTCGGCCTCGTGATGCCAAGTGAGGAGCTACTCGACCGAATACCAGCGGCTTCGGTTAAGAATACCATCATACCGACCGGGAGAGCGGTGTGCTGACCCCACATCCCGCCTATCGGCATCCTCCTCGGAGGATGACACGGCGGTCGGGTGGTCCCGGTAGGTCACTCGTGGCCTGACGACGGAGTGCTTTCTTTAATTGTTGGATAAGAAGGAGTGGGCCAGTACCGCAGCCACTGTGTTCTCCCGACCTCGCTCCCATAAATTTCTTTTTGTAGGGGAGAGATGAAGCGTTTGGTGTATGAGACACTAACAGACATTCCAGAAGAGCTGGTTCCCTGTTTGGTTGAAGCTACAGCTGTTAATCGTGGGACACCTGACTGGTTTGAGCGAATTATACAAACATTAGCAGACAGATGCAGATGGTGCGTTAATATAAACAAGTGACATTTTCGGCAACATTTTGAAAACACTACAGTTTGAACACCGTCTCTGAAGAACGCTAGCGTCGAAACCTTCACTTGATCCCAAGTAGGGAAATAGTGCACCAGTGACAACTTTGTCACATAAAGAAGTGTTCCTTTTTTCCTCCTATGCACATTTTGAAGTTTTGAACAAGTTGCTTTTTTTATACAGGGTGTTACAAAAAGGTATTGCCAAACTTTCACACACAAATAAAGAAAAGATGTTATGTGGACATGCGTCCGGAAACGCTTAATTTCCATGTTAGAGCTGATTTTAGCTTGTTCCACCTACGCTTAATGGAGCACGTTATCATGATTTCATACGGGATACTCTATCTGTGCTGCTAGAACATGTGCCTTTACAAGTACGACACAACATGCGGTTCATGCACGATGGGGCCCCTGCACATTTAAGTGGAAATGATCGTACGCTTCTCAACAACAGATTCGGTGACCGATGGATTGGTAGAGGCGGACCAATTCCATGGCCTCCATGCTCTCCTGACCTCAACCCTCTGGACTTTCATTTATGGGGGCATTTGAAAGCTCTTGTCTACGCAACCCCGGTGCCAAATGTAGAGACTCTTCGTGCTCGTATTGTGGACGGCTGTGATACAATACGCCATTCTCCAGGGCTGCATCAGCGCATCCGGGATTCCATGCGACGGAGGGTGGATGCATGTATCCTCGCTAACGGAGGACATTTTGAACATTTCCTGTAACAAAGTGTTTGAAGTCACGCTGGTACGTTCTGTTGCTGTGTGTTTCCATTCCATGATTAATGTGATTTTAAGAGAAGTAATAAAATGAGCTCTAACATGGAAAGTAAGCGTTTCCGGACACATGTCCACATAACAGATTTTCTTTCTTTGTGTGTGAGGAATGTTTCCTGAAAGTTTGGCCGTACCTTTTTGTAACACCCTGTATACATATTTTCTGAGAAGCCCGTACGACAAAATACAAGATTGACTCAAGAGGATAAGATGAAACAAAACGAACAGAAGAAAAAGTGGTCTGAATAAGTTAAAAACCCCTTCTCAGTTTGGCAATACCAATAAAATGTACCATCATTGAATTATCAAGCTCTTAACGAGCAAATAATTTTGTGCACCTGCAATCATGGTCACGAGCTGCAGCTTATAGCAAAAGAATAAAATTGTTGAAACAGATGTTTTCGTAAAGGCAACGGATTATGATATTCGGTGGAGCGTGAAACATAACAAAGCTGCCTGCTTAAGGCGATACGCGCGGATAACATTTTTTTGTGGTCTTCGAGTAATTAGGAGCGCGGTAAGTGTTCTACTTTTGCCTGTCTAGAGCTTTGATATATTAGGTTAACAAGGATTAAAGTACAGCGATAAATTTTTAGCCGGAGGGATGAAACCGGATAAGGGGAAGAAGCAGGCCGTGCCGCCGAGGGCGCTGGGAGCACGGGACTCGTGTAAGGAGAGAGCTCAGACTCTACCGTCAAACTTCACAGGCTGCGCTTTAGCGGCTTCACAGCTGCTCATAAGCCGTTATGTGCAGAGACCATCGGCAATAGTTGACCATCGCGAACAACAACCGTCATATATCGATCGTTGTCCTTATATTACGCTTTTAAGCAATAGTCGAGGGCGAGGAACAGAGAAATATGTTTCAGTGGAAGACAGGCAACGATATAAAAACAGAAAATTTGTCGATATACGTCTTTCAGACATATGACACAGAAATAGCCAAGATACAGACCGAAATGATTCAATAGACACTGCAAAGACGGATACCTACAGCTTTTGCCTCGTGGATTCATCTTTCCCCCTCCGTACGCGGCTCATCACACAACGAAGTTAATTAGACGAATTGGAGAGAGCAACACGTCACTGAAGTGTTGCAGCTAACGTTAGCCCAGTCATATGTTAACTATTATTCTGTTGTAGGCGCCGGCCGCGGTGGTCTCGCGGTCCTAGGCGCGCAGTCCGCAACCGCGCGACTGCTACGGTCGCAGGTTCGAATCCTGCCTCGGGCATGGATGTGTGTTATGTCCTTAGGTTAGTTAGGTTTAAGTAGTTCTAAGTTATAGGGGACTGATGACCTCAGATGTTAAGTCCCATAGTGCTCAGAACCATTTGAACCATTTTTTGTTGTTGTAGGCATACGCTAAATCTTTTAATTATTTCCGCTGCACAGTATTTGAAATATCAAATTTAGGACTATCTTGTATGCGAAAATTATTGTGATTAAGCTTCACCTTGTTTTGTCAGAACTTTTTTGTGATATATCCAAGATTTTTTACTGTGTAGATCATGTTTATTTCTGAGAAAAACTCAAATTTTATGAAACTCATTGCTTCACAAACAACTGGTTTGAATCATATTCAACAAAGAGAACGCAAAATGTTATGCCGAATAATACAAACAATGTTGCAAGGAGAGAACATTTTGATGACAGAGGATACATCACGATGGATGTCTCTCAGGGTTTAGTTCTGGACCTATTGCTATTCTTTATATATACAAGGAATAGGAATGACCTTCAGCTTAATATTCATCAAGCGGAATTGGTACTTTATGCAGATGACACTAACATTGTAATAAATCCCATCAGAGAGAACTCACCAGAAGGAACTGTTAATGATGTTTCTCATTCCTTAATTTTGAGAAAACGTACAATATTAATTTCTGCGCAGCAATGACTGATAAATCACATGACTAGGAGTAAGTAAGCAGGGTAGAAAGCTCCAGATTTTTCGATGATCATATCGATGAAAACTAGAACTGGAGTGAACATATTACTGATCTGTTCAAATAATCAAGTTCGGCTATTTTTGCTCCTAGTCATGGAAACAAACGAATCAGTTTCATAACAGATTTGCATATTTTCCCTCAATAATGTCTTATGGAATAATATTTTGGGGCAACTCATCACTTATAAAGGAAATATTGATTACACAGAAGCATGCAGTAAGAATAATCTGTGACATCACGTGCAGTCACCATGTAGGTACCTCTTCAAGAGACTAGTCATTTTAATTGCGTTTTCACAATATATATATTATTTGCTAATGAAATTGATCGTAAACAGTTAATCATAAATTGAGAAGAATATCGATAGCCGTAAGTGTGCTTACATCACAAGAAGAAAAATACTCGTTATTACTGATTACTAAAGCTGTCAGCAGCTCAGAGAGGAATTTAACATCCATCAACAAAAATGTTCGGCCACTTCGTGGTTTATTACACTTAATATTTTCAGTTTTATTTGTTGTTTTCTCAGATTATGGTTCAAATGGCTCTGAGCACTATGGGACTTAACATCTGAGGTCATCAGTCCCCTAGAACTTAGAACTACTTAAACCTAATTAACCTAAGGACATCATACGCATCCATACCCGAGGCAGGATTCGAACCTGCGACCGTAGCAGTTGCGCGGTTTCAGACTGAAACGCCTAGAATCGCTCGGCCACACCGGCCGGCTCTCGGATTATCCCCTCGAATTTTTCTGTTAGTCTCCTGATATGACGGCAATTGAAAGTTATATACTATATACCCATACTAGTTTTCTCTTCAGCTTTTTCACCTCTATGAGTTTATTTACTAGTGTGTGTCAATTACAACAGTATTAATATACGTCACTGTGAAATAAAAGAATTACTGGGAACTGTGATTGTGTTTGAGGCAGCGAGCCATAGAGAAAGGAACCAGTGTACGTATTTGGAACGGCTGTTGTGGCCGTGAACAGCGAAGATGGTCGAAATCGATTCTTTACTCTGTGAATCATTGAACTCATCAATGAAATCGTTCGTCGTTACGTAACAGACAATTTCGTGTGAATTGTGAATGCTCTAGCTGACTGTCATTACCTGAGGCTTACTTAATAGCATGAAACTAGCAAATACCGATGAATATCTCGTCTCTTATTGCATAAACTGAAGGCAGCAAAATTTGTGTGATTAACGTTGGAGCACATTTGTAGCTTTTCTGATTTTCTTCTTCTGCACACAAGGGTACGTTGGCTAGAACAGAAAAAGTCAGAAAGGTTAGGGGAAAAGAAGTAGTAGAAATCTTACGGAAAAAGAAGTAATAGAAAGGCTTTTGCTCAACAAGACTGCGTGTTTTGTGGGCTACGGACGTAATCAGTGTTAAAACTGACGACGTTATCAGACCGGAGTAAGACAACGGAGAAATGGACATGTCTTGCATCATTGAAGCGATTTATAGTCCATACAGGCACAATACAGCCAAGCCACATACTGTTAGTATAATACCGTGCTTAATAGGTGCTCGAAAGGATGACTGCCTACTTTATTATACGACTGGGAACTACGCTGCGTTTCACGGGCATTGCTAAGGCCCACAACAAGCTGAAGAGACGACTGAGCGATGGAGAATTACAGGCTATAGCATGTTGTTGTTGTTGTTGTTGTGGTCTTCAGTCCTGAGACTGGTTTGATGCAGCTCTCCATGCTACTCTATCCTGTGCAAGCCTCTTCATCTCCCAGTACCTACTGCAACCTACATCCTTCTGAATCTGCTTAGTGTATTCATCTCTTGGTCTCCCTCTACGATTTTTACCCTCCACGCTGCCCTCCAATACTAAACTGGTGATCCCTTGATGCCTCAGAACATGTCCTACCAACCGATCCCTTCTTCTGGTCAAGTTGTGCCACAAACTTCTCTTCTCCCCAATCCTATTCAACACTTCCTCATTAGTTATGTGATCTACCCATCTAATCTTCAGCATTCTTCTGTAGCACCACATTTCGAAAGCTTCTAGTCTCTTCTTGTCCAAACTATTTATCGTCCAGGTTTCACTTCCATACATGGCTACACTCCATACAAATACTTTCAGAAATGACTTCCTGACACTTATATCTATACTCGATGTTAACAAATTTCTCTTCTTCAGAAACGCTTTCCTTGCCATTGACAGTCTACATTTTATATCCTCTCTACTTCGACCATCATCAGTTATTTAGCTCCCCAAATAGCAACACTCCTTTACTACTTTAAGTGTCTCATTTCCTAATCTAATTCCCTCAGCATCACCCGACTTAATTCGACTACATTCCATTATCCTCGTTTTGCTTTTGTTGATGTTCATCTTATATCCTCCTTTCAAGACACTGTCCATTCCATTCAACTGCTCTTCCAAGTCCTTTGCTGTCTCTGACAGAATTACAATGTCATCGGCGAACCTCAAAGTTTTTATTTCTTCTCCATGGATTTTAATACCTACTCCAAATTTTTCTTTTGTTTCCTTTACTGCTTGCTCAATATACATATTGAATAACATCAGGGAGAGGCTACAACCCTGTCTCACTCCCTTCCCAACCACTGCTTCCCTTTGATGTCCCTCAACTCTTATAACTGCCATCTGGTTTCTGTACAAATTGTAAATAGCCTTTCGCTCCCTGTATTTTACCCCTGCCACCTTTAGAATTTGAAAGAGAGTATTCCAGTTAACATTGTCAAAAGCTTTCTCTAAGTCTACAAATGCAAGAAACGTAGGTCTGTAAAGAATTCGTGTTAGTATTTTGCAGCTGTGGCTTATTAAACTGATTGTTCGGTAATTTTCACATCTGTCAACACCTGCTTTCTTTGGGATTGGAATTACTATATTCTTCTTGAAGTCTGAGGGTATTTCGCCTGTTTCATACATCTTGCTCACCAGATGGTAGAGTTTTGTCAGGACTGGCTCTCCCAAGGCTGTCAGTAGTTCCAATGGAATGTTGTCTACTCCCGGGGCCTTGTTTCGACTCAGGTCTTTCAGTGCTCTGTCAAACTCTTCACGCAGTATCGTATCTCCCATTTCATCTTCATCTACATCCTCTTCCATTTCCATAATATTGTCCTCAAGTACATCGCCCTTGTATAGACCCTCTATATACTCCTTCCACCTTTCTGCTTTCCCTTCTTTGCTTAGAACTGGGTTTCCATCTGAGCTCTTGATATTCATACAAGTGGTTCTCTTATCTCCAAAGGACTCTTTAATTTTCCTGTAGGCAGTATCTATCTTACCCCTAGTGAGATAAGCCTCTACATCCTTACATTTGTCCTCTAGCCATCCATGCTTAGCCATTTTGCACTTCCTGTCGATATCATTTTTGAGACGTTTGTATTCCTTTTTGTCTGCTTCATTTACTGCATTTTTATATTTTCTCCTTTCATCAATTAAATTCAATATTTCTTCTGTTACCCAAGGATTTCTACTAGCCCTCATCTTTTTACCTACTTGATCCTCTGCTGCCTTCACTACTTCATCCCTCAAAGCTACCCATTCTTCTTCTACTGTATTTCTTTCCTCCATTCCTGTCAATTGTTCCCTTATGCTCTCCCTGAAACCATGTACAACCTCTGGTTCTTTCAGTTTATCCAGGTCCCATCTCCTTAAATTCCCACCTTTTTGCAGTTTCTTCAGTTTTAATCTACAGGTCATAACCAATAGATTGTGGTCAGAGTCCACATCTGCCCCTGGAAATGTCTTACAATTTAAAATCTGGTTCCTAAATCTCTGTCTTACCATTATATAATCTATCTGATACCTTTTAGTATCTCCAGGGTTCTTCCATGTATAGAACCTTCTTTCGTGATTCTTAAACCAAGTGTTAGCTATGATTATGTTGTGCTCTGTGCAAAATTCTACCAGGCGGCTTCCTCTTTCATTTCTTAGCCCCAATCCATATTCACCTACTACGTTTCCTTCTCTCCCTTTTCCTACACTCGAATTCCAGTCACCCATGACTATTAAATTTTCGTCTCCCTTCAATATCTGAATAATTTCTTTTATTTCATCATACATTTCTTCAATTTCTTCGTCATCTGCAGAGCTAGTTGGCATATAAACTCGTACTACTGTAGTATGTGTGGGCTTCGTATCTATCTTGGCCACAATAATGCGTTCACTATGCTGTTTGTAGTAGCTTACCCGCATTCCTATTTTCCTATTCATTATTAAACCTACTCCTGCATTACCCCTATTTGATTTGGTGTTTATAACCCTGTAGTCACCCGACCAGAAGTCTTTTTCCTCCTGCCACCGAACTTCACTAATTCCCACTATATCTAACTTTAACCTCTCTATTTCCCTTTTTAAATTTTCTAACCTACCTGCCCGATTAAGGGATCTGACATTCCACGCTCCGATCCGTAGAACGCCAGTTTTCTTTCTCCTGATAACGACATCCTCTTGAGCAGTCACCGCCCGGAGATCCGAATGGGGGACTATTTTACCTCCAGAATATTTTACCCAAGAGGACGCCATCATCATTTAATCATACAGTAAAGCTGCATGCCCTCGGGAAAAATTACGGCTGTAGTTTCCCCTTGCTTTCAGCCGTTCGCAGTACCAGCACAGCAAGGCCGTTTTGGTTATTGTTACAAGGCCAGATCAGTCAATCATCCAGACTGTTGCCCTTGCAACTACTGAAAAGGCTGCTGCCCCTCTTCAGGAACCACACGTTTGTCTGGCCTCTCAACAGATACCCCTCCGTTGTGGTTGCACCTACGGTACGGCTATCTGTATCGCTGAGGCACGCAAGCCTCCCCACCAACGGCAAGGTCCATGGTTCATGGGGGGGGGGGGGGGGGCTGTAGCATCACTCATAATATCTGCCCAAAATTTCACAGAAACATGATATTGGTGGCTTTGACGTGTTTATAGTCTGGCCCCAATGTTAGAAGCTCTTGAGAACTTCCTTGACCATATGAACAGTATAAACCCAATAATCCAGTACAGTGTCGAGACATAGAGAGAAAGAAGGCTGCCATTAATAGACGTTATGGTACAACGAAAGCTGGGTGGACGTTTTGGCCCCTCAGTGTACCGAAAGCAGATTGAGACTGATTTACACAGATCGAAAACTGTGCCTGGCGAGTGTCCCTTGGATTCCAAAATTAATCATCTGAAGTACATGTTCCGAAAGAATAGCTGTGATTCACGTGATATGTAGTCAGCCTTTTGCGAGAAAAGGAAACTTGAAATCGTAGAACCTTCAGGTGATGGCCCGTCGATTGTATTCCTTCTTTTCTGCTGCGCTACTTCCAGCAAAATAGGCAGCGTCCTGGGAAGACAAGGCGTAAGACCTCCTAAGAAGATGAAGCAGATGCTACGCTTTGTTAAGTACCATCTCAACCTCAGGATCCTTGGGATTTATAACATTCCTTGTGAGTGCGGACGCAGTTACATTGATGAGTCTAGGCGTATCATTTCCGACCAACAACATATTAAAAATCGAGAAATGGAGAAATCTGCAGTTGCTGATGAAGTGTTTTTCTTGTTGGTTTAGGGTTTTACGTAGCTGCTGGCTCGCTCCTTGTAACTGAAGCTGAGTCAGAACGCTTCATGAAATCTGTCACCCGATGTAACCTCTGACGTATTTACCTCTTTCTTGTACTCCGGTCGCTGTAGTTGTTTCTCTTGAAGTAGAGGTCCTGCTGATCAGTACCTCCGAAATCCGGTGTGCAGCCGACAAAAGTCTTGACTTCTTCACGTTCTTCAGTTGTTACTGGAGTAGAAGAAGATAACCTCTACTGAAATCACGAAAAAACTTGTCATTTTACAAATATATATTTTCTTGATGGGTGTACAGATCATTAGAGTGATTTGTGAATTTGAGCTGAACACAACTTGACATATGATTTACGCCTCAAAGGCTCCGTATGACAATCCAGATTACAGTACATTTCATTAGTCACAAAATATCTCGTAATTTGTTTTCATTCTGGGAGAGTGTGGATGCTATTTGATGGTCAAGCCACCGCGAAACCGCGACTCCAAAATATAAAAGGCCCCACCCACAGCAGGTGAAGCCGCTCATTTATCGTCACTTCTTGCCGTTTTCTCGTTTTCCACACCTCCCGTTTAATGTTTGCACGTACGAAAAGAAGCATCCGCGCACTCACTGCTTAATATTATTCTGTCACGATCATCTTTCCTTGTACTACACTAGGAGTGTGAAATGTCGTTTACCTGAACGGCATGTAACGCTTTAATGAGCACGGTCTCAGAAACAAACACAAAAAAATTGTTCGACGAAACAAAAGTTCTGTTCCAGGCCCCTACTTACTTGAAATATGTAATTAAAGAGGCTATAGAAATAATAATGTGAGCGAAGCACTTGAACCGTGACAGTGGATAAAATCTTAGTGGTGCGTGGAAGCAAGCTCTCGTTGCAGTGAGGAGGTAGAGATATTCGTCGCAATGTTTACGCTACTACAGGAGCAGTGGCGCCACCAGTGCAAATGTCGACACCATCTGCGACGGCATTACGTAATTTCCTACCAATCAGAAGCCACCAATGAGCGATATACCTGTACGACAACCGCAGAAGCAGTTTTGACAGTCAGTTGCTCATGACGAAGCCGATGGAAGTGGAAAGGTCGAGTTTTACACTGAACTGACGCGGCAAGAAGTCCAGGAATGTTTTACACAACAGAGCCGTCACGGAAGACTTCGTTCTCATTCTAATGAGGAATTCGCCAAAGATATTATACTCAGATTTTGACAGTCTCTAGGCACTGAGAGTAAAATTTAATACGTTCGACATGCAGCTGCAACGGCGGATGCTGCGACTGCATCTGTGATATTGCTGCCTGCTCTTCCGCACGCAGTGTGGCATAAAAGCTAGCGTCATTGGTTCGCGTGCTACGGGTCCCCAGTTCAAACCCAACTGTCACCGATTACTTGTTTCTTAGTATTTACATTTCTCCAAAGTTCTTGAATTATATTATGTTTGTAATGTCTATATATTTTCGAATATTCGATGTCTGTCCAAATACCAACATTCTCGAATATTTAATGTTTTTACTAACAGCTGCGCTCTATGCAGACGTTCCGTCTGATTTGGCTGTACGCTGGTGTTTGTAATAAACGTGTTTTCAGTTCTAAGTGGACGACACAGCCCAGCAGTGGTTCGAGAACAACGAAGAGAAAGTCAATAGCTGGGACAAATTTCAGGCCGAACTGAAGAAAACGTTTGGCCACAAGCAGCAGCAAAGCCATTTAAGGGAAGAACTATTGCAGAACAGAGCCCAACGTCATGGGGATATGACACAGTACTGTGTACAGAATGTTTTGGCCCTACACCACATTGTAAATCCAAATATGACAGAAGTTGATTACGATGTTTGGTTTGCGGGGCGTTCAACTGCGCGGTTATCAGCGCCCGTACAAAGTTCCAAACTTCACACAGTCCAATCTCGCCATGTTCGCGACTGATGATTAAATGATGCGGACAACACAAACGCCCAGTCCCAGGGCAGAGAAATTCCCCAACCCTGTCGGTAATCGAACCCAGGACCCCGTGAACCTGAGGCAGCAACGCTAGCCACTAGGTGACAGAAGTTGTCGAACTCTCATACTTGATGAAAGCAGTTGCTTTTGTGGTAAAAGATGTTACAACAACCGAGGAATTCACCAAGCGGTGGTAGCGCATCGATGAAGCGTAACAGAAGAGAACCAGACGGAAGCAATATGACAGACCCCAGAATTTGATCGTGAGGCAGTTGTGGAAGACCGCCACAACCTCACCTCACTCATACGCATGGCAGTGAGAGAAGAGATACAGCCTTTTTTACGGCAACCACAACTGTCGGTCCGAGCAAGCAAGAGATAGCAACCGTGAATGTCGACCCGATACCTCAGGAGATAATAGAGAATGTTGAAAAAAGTGGTCAATCGACCTTTAGCACGAATCTCCGCCACCTGCCGAACGTGTCAAAGATTAGACTCGGCTAAAATGGACTTACACCGCAGCAATCAAACGGCAACATCGAACACCAGCAACACAGGTACAACCAATTCCTATACCAACTCCACATAATAGCAACAAACACGTTAGTCTGTTTTCAGCCTGGACACGTACTCTGCTCCAGAGAAAGAAGTCGAGTTTTCCTCTACCATTGCGCTGCCACACGCAATCTTCACAAGAGTCCTATTCACGCCACTCAATTGGAGATGATTACAGTCGACCTGGGACGAGGTCGCTCCCCAATTTGCCATAGCCGTGTCCCGTCCTGTTCAGGAGATAGCAGCCGCTCGCCTCCTCGTATCGGGATGCGCCTAAGTTGAATGCTCGACGGAGCAAATGGACCTCGATGGACGATAGAGGACCCTGTCACCGCAGCGCTGCAATCACCTAGTGAATGCGCCACCGTCTCGCCAGTGACATGGCTATTCCAACAAGCATACAGAACAAAGGTGGCTCTGGACGATCGTTTGCCATTGAAGACGTTGTTATCCAGCCACCATCAACGAGACGAGTTCCGCTTGTGAATCGAGATGCTTCGTTAAATTTTGAAACTTCTGTCTTTTGCAAGGATCATTCAGTCTCAGAAAAGTAGTCTACATGCCAGTGAACATCATAAGTACTGTAGACGGTCAAGACGAACTTCGGATCACTGTCACAGACAGCAACAACTTTTCCTTAAAATCACCGTGTGATTGTATTTAAAGAGCTGCTGTTCACGGACTTGTAACGTGCGCGTGGGGCACACAATACTCCTTAAAGCCTGTACTATGGTAAGTGAACGGGGTTCACCTTGCAAGACAGGATTTTTGTATAGATATTGACCGCGTGTACCTGAATGGTGGCAAATCAGACTTACACTCACTCTGTAATAATAATGATACGTCAAGTAAGTCCGAAATTCAACTACACGTCAGGACGGACAAAAAGCAACACAGAAGATGCTACCAATTGGTTAATAATACGGTCGCTAGCCTAATTAGGCATTAACTGAGTTCCTTCCCTGTACAAGTTGGTGTATATTGATGCAAACCAACACGTAGTAACACTGCATAATATAGTAAAATTTTAGATCCAGAAAATCTATTGAACTGATAGTTTCATATTCTGTACTGATATTGAATAAATCATGAATACATAACACTGCACTATAATGAATACTACAAAACTTCGTACTGTCTATTGATCTGATTAAAATCGGACATAGATTACCCTAGAAATAGCACTTTCGAATCACACACACAATGTCAATTTTGATAAAGATAAAACACTGATAAATTTTGACATATATATTGACTGTAACTTTTGCTGGTCAAACCAATGTGGAACACTTCAGAATTCAAATGAATAAAAGGGGGGCGGGGACCCAGAAACTGTTATGATCACTGTATTAAAAAAATTGATTACTGAACTCATTATGCGCTCAAGATTTCCAATATATGAGTTACTACTCTTTTTTTTCTTGTTTCCTGCTCATTTAAATACCATTATATCTGTCTCGAAATAATTAAACTTCATTACTATCTCAATATTAAAGTTATCTTTCAACTTCGTTAGACCTCCGTTATTCATTTACTGGTTCATTAACAAAACAGTTCTTTAAACACCATTCTAACATAGTTAGGTCTGCAAGTAATTATTATTAAGACAAATTTTAATTTTTCATTTCAGGACACTCGGATTGCACAACATTTGGAAAGGACCCTATCTAGGTTAGTTGTGAGGATAATTAAATGATAGGAAAGTTCTGGTAAAATTTAAGTTGTTATTGAACAGTATGGAACAAAAGTAACACTGGTCCATACGAATACAGTACTGAAAGTTTCAACCTGTTTGTATCGATGCGGCGGTTGGCAGGCGGCAAGATGGCGAGGCACCAAGCGCACATACAACCACAGCTATGGCTCTTGAGGTATCGGCACTTTATTTCTTCATAGCATCGCAATACTTTTCCATTTAGTGCCTATGGAATTTTGCCATGCTGTGTGGGCGTTGGGACGGCATACCCGTGGCTCAGTGAAACTACGTCTTCCAGAAGAGCCTCCTCACTCCAGAAGATGTTGCTCAGACCAATGCCAAACTCCAACTACTACTGCTGAGCCCGTTGTGCCGTGCAGCGCCCGTGCGCATTTTCCCGCGCTCGCCTGCCATCCACCTTTTACCGCTCCCTTACAGACAGGGTATTCACCCGAGGTTTTGCATTCTACATATTCTAACACATTGCCTACGTATGGACCAGACGCACAGTTACAATCTTAAACATCTTACAACAGTCTCAACATTTGTTACATTTCAATTCTATTACAATATTGCTTGACATTTGACATAAACATTATATTCACATTGAAATTTGTTTACAGTTTTCTTAAGAAAATGACATGAAACAAAAAAGAAATGAAATCAGAACATCAATTACACTAATTTATCGAAAAATCAGATGGAAAAAAATTAACTTATATGTACAATAGTACAGCGTCATTGTTGTTACAGACTCAGCGCAGCTAATTATCGTACGGCAGTGAAACTTGGTAGATATGATAATGCGTTGATGTGGAACGGATTTACACTGGAAAAAATTAATTCCAGTTTTGGGCACCAGGTGCAAATCTGGCGCTGTTCAGCATCTCGTCGACGTCTCTGGTGCACATATTGAACAAACTGTGTAAGGGGCAGTTAATAATAAAATCAAAGTTATGCCTTTCTCACTTGTTTGATATTTTTTGCCCACATCGCGTTCCAATTCCATTACATATGGAAACATTTCCTTACATCATTATTGAATTCACAGCGCCAGATCTGCACCTGGTGACTAAAATTGGAACTAATCTTTGACTCCGTAAATCGGTGCTACGTTAGAATATCTACAAAGTTTCATTGCCATACCTTAATTACAGCCCACATTGGATCTCTGTGGGTAGCTTAACTTCAATTATAACCACCTGGCATGTGTGTAGTGTGTAGGGACAGCTCAACCAGTCCATGAACGGCAGCTTAGCTTCTTCGACAGCTCCTTTGGGTCGAGTCATGTCCTTCGTCGCTTATCGGATGCCAGACGTGCAGTCGAGGATTACGACCCTTCATCTAGAAGACAAAAGCTCAGAGCCGTCGTCCACGTCGTTAGTATGAAGCCCTCCCATAGTCCAGAGGCGCAGATCTATGATGAACGGTTCAAGGGAATTTGATGTTTCCGAAATTCCGACGGAAGATGGTCATCACAGGGAAGAGGATATAACAGCACGACTAGAACGCGAGGAGTCCGCCAGCGCCACCATACAGAGGGACATCTACACGATCTAGATCCTGGGTACTGTAGTCGCCTCCAATAGGAATGAAACAATGGGCTGCTGCTTGTGGCCATGCAGTGTGGCGTAGTGGGTAGCTAGCTGGCGTGGCGTGCTCTAGGCTGCCATAGGAAACCCGACCACCAGCACTTACTTGTTGTTTAATATTTATGTTTCTGGAAGGATGTATAAATATTTTATGTTTGTAACGTTGCGTGCAAGACCGGCTTGCCACTTGGTAGTTAAGATAATAATAAAGATTCAGATTTAGTTCAAATGCTATGGATTGTCATAATTTACCAAGGTCAGGGCAGTTTCTAGGAAATTTTACCTGCGAAGCTTTTGGCTTGCATTCTTGTAACATGTCAGGCCATACTCGAACAGCGTATCTCTGAGTTTAATGAGATCAAGGCAGTCCCTTATGAAGTTGGGAATCAATTCATATGTACCTACCGAGTAAACGTCAGTTCCACGTTTATTCCTTAGATAATTGGGGGCGGGGTTGCTCAGTGATATATGTGCTGTGTCATGTGACTCATGCAATATGCCAATCCAACCAGTCTTACTGTACCTGGATCAGATAGCAAAGTGATAGATGTCTAGCTGTTTACAGGGCTACTACCATACTAACAGCCAATCAGAGAACTCGCTTTGTCGCGCCTTCGGTTCCGTTCACCACTGTCAAATCTCTCTCCTACTGCTACTATTCAAGTGCAGACAGCGCTTGCGGCCTGTAACCTAAGCAGCTGTGATCCGTTTTGTTGGTGCTTTCTTTATTTTGCGCTACGGAATTTATGGAGCTTGCAGCGGAAGTCTGAAGTAACGTGTGGTTGCTAAGCGGTACGTTCAGTGATCTGCTCATGTTTTGCGTTTCAGACATTTCAGTTTTTGTGACTTATGAGGGATTATTTTGTAATATTAGTATCTGTTTCGGTAGCTTAAATAAACTTACATTCGATAATCTAAACATGCAGGCTCATAAAAGCCATACAATTTGTGTAAAAATTTCTTAGATCGTCGCTGAGCAGCGACCACTTGATATTTCAAATAATGCCTTACGTGCCACGGCGCGGAATACGAATTGTTCGTAATTTTATCGATAGACATATTTTGTGTTTCTTATTTTACGACAGCTGAACAATTGTAATCCTCTTGTGTTAACACAGTCGTGATATTTTTTGAAGACGGCGGACGCGTATATGGCGTGGTCCACAATCACTAATTAGTTATTATAAAAATATTACTATTGTGCAGTGCTATGTAAGAATTTATGTGTGCAGCTAAAATAAAATGTCGAAAATGTTAAAGAACTTTATTTAAAGAAACAGCCAGCAAGATATAAAATTGAAATATACGGAGGCTATGCTGTAGTGCCTGCTTATTACTTAAAGTATTTCTATGCTATCCATCTCCTATTATTGGCAACAGAAATAACAGTGTTTTTATAGTTTTCATACAGCTACCAGGGTCCGACTGCACGTCGGCAAACGTCGTAGTTAAGGCAGAAGGCGCACTGCTATTTTATCTTTTTCTGATTTAAATCCAACTTCTTTTAATGTGTGGTGTAGTATAGCAAAGAAAATTTCCAGCTCTGTCTGGTCCCTTAGGTTTCTCTGTTCGTAGTTGCTATGTCTCATATCCGGTCGTGATCGAACATGATCAAGACACAAATAAATTAGGTGGCAATGCGAACTCTGTTCTTAATCTTGAGAACGCTACGCCTTCTGCAAACGATTTCAGGTGAAATATAAACTATCACTTACAGTACTTACGTTTTTTGAAAAGTATTTGCTCTTCCCGCCAAGAAGTGATGCAAAACTCACAACGGATTTATGAATCTTCACAAGAGAATAATAATTTGATCAAAATATAAATATCTTTTAAAAAAAATAAATACTCCACAATTTCGAGAAGCAGAGAGATAATGGTGCTACTCTGTTGCCTCTAACGAAGGTAGACTGCTTTGATATTACTTAAAAACAATGTCGTCAAAGTTTTTGAGGATAAACACTGTACAAAAACAGGAAGGGCCTGGGTCGTCTACGCTACAGACATCAGGTAAAAGGAGGAGGACAGAACAATGAGTTAGAAACTTGGAATTACGATTGCCATTCAACTATAAAAAAAAAAAATTGCATTACTCTTCGCGAGGCAGAATTATTCAGTGGCAGCGAGAGTTCTTTGTTAACGGTTGTCAGAGCCCTCGGGTTTCGCGACAAAAAATTAGTGGACGCAAAATTATGATAGAGATGATATCGTTGCGTGGCGTTGTTAATTTTTGAGAGACAATGTTAAAATGGCATTTGAAGACATCGTGTCACTCGATGAAAAATGTATAAACGACGGTCATTCCGTCAGGAAAGACTGGACAGATGATAGTATACGTGGAAGATCTGCTGTTCTGGTGGGAAACGGTACTAGAATTATTGTGTTGCATGTTAGAACTTAATCTGCTTTCCTACGGAACTAGCTACTTGTTTACAAACAGTAGAAAACAATTTGCTACCACGAGGAGATGAACCACGGTAGTTTTCTGATGTGGTTCAGTAGGCAACTATTGGATAACTTAAATAGTCCATCTCTTGCTGTAATGGAAAACGCCCCATAACCACTCAATTATCACCGTTATTAAAGATAAAACTACGACGTTAAGAACGAATAAAGACGACGTTGTTGAATAGTTTAAATGCCATAAAGTGAATGTTCAGGACGACTTGTGCAAGGCAGAGCTCATGGAACTAGTGAAAAAAAGAAGCCGGAGTTTCAACAGTATGTTGCTGACAACGTGACTTAAGAATATGGTCACAGAGTTCTTAGGCTTCCACCGTATCACTGCCCCTATTTCACAATCGAAATGAATTGGCAGCACATAAAACATTACATGGCAACAAATGACAATAAATTCACTGTGGCAGAAAATCAAAAAACTTGTAGAGGAAGAACTGGCACAATTAGTACCAGTAGCCACACAGAAACGGTTGTTTCAGAAGCATGAGGTGAAATGAGTGTAGAGAGGAACATCGAAAGTATATGCTTGGGCAATTCAGGTAACACATCCACGAAATTTTACACAAATAACGACAGTGTCCAGGAGGAAAATGACTCTGAAGTACGCGGCATTTACCATCTGCCGTAATTCGTCTTTATTTGTGTGTGTGTGTGTGTGTTTCATATTTTTCAATATGGCATCTATCGCATTTTTACAACAAATCGCATCTTTTTGTTAAGGAATACCCCTCTGCGCAAGTAAGACGGGCTACATGCTAACTCTAGTGACTGTTAACTACTTAAGCAGTTTATACTATTTTCATTTTGTTAGTTACCGTATTTACATGAATGATTCAAATCCAGTTCAGCACCCCTTTCGCATCGAATACTCCCAAATAAATGTGAATCATTCTGATTATTGTTAAGACAGGGCACTTCCTGTTACTTTTGTTTATGGATAAAAATAATAGAAACTCGGTACCATTTTATACACAAAAGCGCGTTCGTTAACTGACCATGACATTACGTTACTGTAAAACGAACTCAGTACTACACGATCAAATGCAGCTTGAGAATATGGTACCGAACCGCAGAGCTGTTACTGTTACAGCCATACTGCGCGAGCACACACTGGCGAACAGACAACGCTCCCTTCTATTCTCATCTGTGCTTCACTGTCACTCTGTCATTCTTGTTCTGGCGTAACCACAAGCGCCGGAACGAAGATGAAGAACAGAAGACCAGAGAAGGCGGTGAAACAATCTCGGTCAGTGGTGCGCTGATTCGGACCGTACCACGACAGGAGCGCCCCCTGCAAGAAGTGAATATAAGCGCCGCTCCTGCCAGCCTCGGCCGCTCAGATCGGCTCGGAATACGGACATTATTCGAACGTATTCACGGAGGGTGCTCAACAACAGCTAGTAGTAATCCTTAACTGTTGCTTGCCTGGACTTGTCTATACCGACGAACATAACTGTCTGCATGTCGCCCATCGTTTGCCACTACTACTTGTAAATCTTCAAGTTAAGTATTGTTGTTCTGCTTTATAGAAATAAAGCTACTAATGTTATTTGCTTGAATTGTTGTATAGCATTCCGAGAACGCAGCATCCCTTAGGCATCCTATACTAGACGAGTGGGCAAGACCCAACAATTCTGATACAGGGCCGGCCGGGGTGGCCGTGCGGTTCTAAGCGCGTCAGTTTGGAACCGCGTGACCGCTACGGTCGCAGGTTCGAATCCTGCCTCGGGCATGGATGTGTGTGATGTCCTTAGGTTAGTTAGGTTTAAGTAGTTCTAAGTTCTAGGGGACTGATGATCTCAGTAGTTAAGTCCCATAGTGCTCAGAGCCATTTTCTGATACAGGTATAAAGTGCACAGAGTGCGAAGGGATGGTATCCTATGCATATGAGAACCTTCAGAGGACTGGTTATGTGTATTCTGCGCTCTCTTGGACTTGGAGGTGATACGCTCAACTTGCACATTACCCACTTCGCTGCTAAATTCAAGATTACATAAATTTCTTCGGAATATCATTAGTCTAAACAGGGAGATCACCTCATCCGCTTAACGACAGGAAAAATTTCATGAACATTTATATAGGATAAATGTAGATGAGAATTTGCAATTCTCTTGGCACATACAGTCAGTACGACACTGAAGAAAAGATATTAATCTTCCAGGCCATGAAATATTTCTTAATGTATTGAGGCTTCGTGGTTGTTGCTACGATCTCCAGTCCACAGACTGGTTTGTCACAGCTCTCCACGCTACTCTATCCTTTTCAAGGCGCTTCAGAGGCGAGTAACCACTGTAACATACATCCATTAGAACATGTTTACTGTATAAATTCCTTGGCCTGCCTCTGCAATTTTTTTCACTGACGATTTCTTTATGTCTCTGGAAGGTGTCCTGTCAAACGATCTCTTTTTAGTCAAGTTGTGCCGTAATTTTTTCCCCCGATTATGTACAGTATTTCCTCATAAAATATTCGATCTACCCATCTAATCTTTAGCATTCCTCTGTAGCACCACATTTCAAAAGCTTTTATGTTCAGCTCAGCTGAACTGTTTATGGTCAACGTTTTACTTTTGTGAAAGGCTAAACTCCACACCAGTGCCTTCGGAAGAAACTTCTTAACGTTTAAATTGATACTTTGTGTTAATAAAGTCCTCTTTTTCAGAAATGCTATTCTCACTATAGCCAGTCTGCATTTTTATCGCTTTTCTTTGTCATCATCACCTATGTGCTGCCGAAATAACAAAATCTATTTACTACTTTTTCCGTCTCATTTCCTAATATAATTTCCTCGGTATCACCTGTTTTAATTCGACTACATTCCATTCACCATGCTTTACTTTCGTTGATGTTCAAATTATAGCCTCTTTTGAAGACGCTATCCATTCCGTTCAGCTTCTCTCCGAAGTCCTCGCTCTTCAATGTCATCGGCTAATCCTAAAGTTTTTATTTCTTCTGCCTCAACTTTAACTCTCTTTCTAAGTATCGCCTTGGTCTCCTTTACTGCTTATTCACCGTACTGATTCAATAACATTGTGAGTATGCTACAATCCTATCACACTCCCTACTCGATCACTGCTTCCCTTACACGTCTTTCGACTCCTATAACCGCAGTCTGGTTTCTGTACGAGTTATAAATAAAAGTTCGTTGCCCGTGTTTTATCCGTGCTACCTTTAAAATTTTGAGCATAAACCAGACAAATTTGTTAAATACTTCCTTTAATTTACATATACTATTAATGTAGGTTCGTGTTTCGTCAACCCATCTTCTGAGATAACTTGTCGGGTCGGTATCGCCCTCTCTATTCCTGCATTTCTCCGGAACCCAAACAGATCTTCTCTAAGGTCCACTTCTAACAGCTTTTTTCATTCTTCCGTAAATAATTTGCGTCAATATTGTGCATCCGTGGTTTATTAAACTAATAGTTCTATAAAATCCACACCTATCGACACCTGAATTTTTTTGAAATTGGGGTTGTTACCTTATTTGAAGTCTGAGGGTGTTTCGCCTTTTTCTTTTGTCCTGTACACCAGATGGAATTGTTTTGTCATGGCTGACTCTCACAAGACCTCAACGTATACAACCTTCCCCACAAAATTCTTTTCTCATTTAATGTAAGCTCGAAACAGAAAAATTCCTAAGCCTCGTAATAATAAAAAAATAAATTCAGTAACGTGGTAAATTTTAGGACGGTAGCAGTGCTGCGTCATGGCCCTGTAAGATCACTCTGAATAAAAAAAGCAAAAATTCTTACCTCAATAAAAACGGCGAATATATCTGCTCTTACAATAGCTCTTTTCCGGCACAGTTCTATGCAATGCTGGTCTATACATTTGTTATTTATGAAAGGAAGCAAATGATTTTTCTTTTGCAACAATTGGAATGATCATGCATTGAAAAAAATATTAAATTCTTTAAATTGAAATGAATGCTTGTTATTATTAGGACATTTTAAAAAGATATACATGGGAGTTTACATAATATTACTAGATATGCGCGAGGCTGCTTTTTTTACCTTATACAATAATACTCAGGCTCCGGCATCGCTGCACCGCGACTGGCCCAGCCAACATGATACACCAGACCAGACCAGACCAGACACACACACACACACACACACTGGCAACAACTTACTGCTACTGCTACACAGTTCGTACAGTCAACACTGCTCTCTGGTCAGCGATTCTCTTATACCTTGCATATCGCAGGCAGCGCATGAGCAATACATCGAAATTACATCTGCTCGGACCTCTTACATAAAATTACATCTGTATTACATCTGCTCGGACCTCTTACAAGTTTCCTCTTTCATTCCTTTCCCCAAGTCCGTGTCCTACAATTTTTCGTTCTCTTCCTTTTCCTACTATCGAATTCCAGTCCCACATCATTATTTAATTTCCGTCTCCCGTATCTACCTGAATAGTCTCTTTTGTAATATGTTCTTTGAATCTCTTGATCATCTGCAGTTCTAGCTGCCGTTTTAATTTTGTGGATTGTTATCGTCTACCCAAATCGATTTAGTACCTCTTCATTGGTTATCTGTTATACCCATCTAATATTTATCTTTCGTCTGGAAATCCACATTTAGAAAGCTTCCATTCTCTTCTTGTCTGAACTGTCCTTAGTCCATGTCTCAGTTCCTTGCAAGGCTACATTCTAAACAAATATCTTCGACGTTAGCAAATTTCCCTTTATAAGGAATGCTTTCCTTCTTGTTGTCAGCCTGCATTTTATACCCATCATCCATCTACCATCGTAAGTTATATTGTTATTATTTTCCATTTAAATGACATGATTCGACTACATTCGGACCTTTAGTAAATCGTCATAACAATGCGATGATCCGCGTGCATTAAGGAAGTTCACCATGAAGAATGAGTTAGAAATTTCTACATTATCCTACTGAAATCCTGATCAGAACTGAGCATTGAGCATTGAGCATTTGAGAAATCTTTCACGCAGGATGATCGTACAAAGATACCGCCGTTTGAGTCTCGTACAGATTCCCGTATGGAGGACATAGTGATAGACATCCCTGGGGTTATGAAGCAGCTGAATCGGTTGAAAATAAATAAATCGCCAGGTCCTGATGGGATTCCAATTCGGTTTTACAGAGAGTACTCTACTGCACTGGCTCCTTACTTAGCTTACATTTATCGCGAATCTCTTGCCCAACGTAAAGTCCCGAACGACTGGAAAAAACGCAGGTGACGCCTGTATATAAGAAGGTTAGAAGGACGGATCCTCAAAATTACAGACCAATACCCTTAACATCGGTTTGTTGCAGGATTCTCGAACATATTGTCAGTTCGAATATGATGAATTTCCTTGAGACAGAGAAGTTGCTGTCCATGCATCAGCACGGATTTAGAAAGTATGGCTCCTGCGAAACGCAACTCGCCCTTTTTTCTCATGATATCTTGCGAACCATGGATGAAGGGTATGAGACGGGTGCCATATTCCTTGACTTCCGGAAAGCGTTTGACTCGGTGCCCCACTGCAGACTCCTAACTAAGGTACGAGCATATGGGATTGGTTCCCAAATATGTGGGTGGCTCGAAGACTTCTTAAGTAATAGAACCCAGTACTTTGTCCTCGATGGTGTGTGTTCATCGGAGATGAGGGTATCATCTGGAGTGCCCCAGGGAAGTGTGGTAGGTCCGCTGTTGTTTCCTGTCTACATAAATGATCTTCTGAATAGGGTGGATAGCAATGTGCGGTTGTTTGCTAATGATGCTGTGGTGTACGGGAAGGTGTCATCGTTGAATGACTGTAGGAGGATACAAGATGAATTGGACAGGATTTGTGATTGGTGTAAAGAATGGCAGCTAGCTCTAAATATAGATAAATGTAAATTAATGCAGATGAATAGGAAAAAGAATCCTGTAATGTTTGAATATCCCATTAGTAGTGTAGCGCTTGACACAGTCACGTCGATTAAATATTTGGGCGTAACATTGCAGAGCGATATGAAGTGGGACAAGCATGTAATGGCAGTTGTGAGGAACGCGGATAGTCGTCTTCGGTTCATTGGTAGAATTTTGGGAAGATGTGGTTCATCTGTAAAGGAGACCGCTTATAAAACACTAATACGACCTATTCTTGAGTACTGCTCGAGCGTTTGGGATCCCTATCAGGTCGGATTGAGGGAGGACATAGAAGCAATTCAGAGGCGGGCTGCTAGATTTGTTACTGGTAGGTTTGATCATCACGCGAGTGTTACGGAAATGCTTCAGGAACTCGGGTAGGAGTCTCTAGAGGAAAGGAGGCGTTCTTTTCGTGAATCGCTACTGAGGAAATTTAGAGAACCAGCATTTGAGGCTGACTGCAGTGCAATTTTATTGCCGCCATCTTACATTTCGCGGAAAGACCACCAAGATAAGAGAGATTAGGGCTCGTACAGAGGCATATAGGCAGTCATTTTTTCCTCGTTCTATTTGTGAGTGGAACACCGTATGGTGGATTGCGGAGTATTTATGTAAATGTGGATGAAGATGTAGGTAATCAGAGTTGGTCCATCGTCAAAGATAAGCGTTAATGGTTACCAGTAACAACAGATAATAACTAAAGCGACTGCTGTCAATTCTAGAGTTCCGTTTGTGTTTGTGCATGGCAGCTAAGTTACGATACATCCGAAAGTTGAGCGATGCCTCTTCGATTTCCTGTGACGTCAGCAAGGTAACGAAGTTGGCGAGGCGGCGTCGCGACGTCAGAGCGCTTTCGGCCTGCAACGCCGTTTCCACAGCCTTCGTGGCGACTCAGGAAGGACACCAGAGTCGAGTCACTCTGGCACAGATGTCGTAAATAGCACTCCTTCCGCTAAATTCGTCTACTGGCAGTACTCTGAACCATTTCTAGAGAAGTCGTCCTGTAAGGGAACGAGCCAGATGAGAACCGAGTAATCCGTAGTTAACTTACAGCTTGTCCTCGGTAAACCCTGAAGAAGATAGGTTTCATTCAGATTGACAGTGAAAACATTTAAATAAATGGCCTTCGCAATCAACTGTTTATTTTTTAACGTCCAGTTTCGCTTGGCCATTTCCCATTTGATTTCAGAATCCGAATAATGTACAATTGAGGGGTTGTTGGAAAAAACCCACTAGTCAAAAAAATCGAAAAATTAATTAGAGGCATTACGCAAGTGTTTACACAACCCTTTCGTCAAAAATACCTCAAGTAGTACTATTTAAACCTCTAAAAGCAGGTCGATTCTGCAAAACCCCCACAAATCTGGACTGTTGCTAGTAAGGAAACCACTAGTCAGTGGTGCTTCAGGCGGCTGCCACGAGAGCGCTCTGCTCAACTCCCGATAAACCACTGGTACGCTACACTTCGTGTACAATCACCCCTATTTTTCTAAGTTATACTCCTGTTCGCCAAGTTTTTACGTTAAAATGGACACAGACTGTCCAGAGTGACCGCGAAAGAGAGCAATAAAGACGAAAACTCAGAAAAATATTCGTGATGCGAAAATTCGCGGTGAGGGATACATTAATCTCGTCGGGAAATTGGTATCAGCTCGCATGACTGGAAAGGACTGTAGGTTCGCAACATTACGGATTTATTGTATTGCCATTATTCATTGGTAAATAGTTCCTGCGAAATAGTATGAGTAGAGGTTAAACTTGGCAATCGGACTAAACTATTAATTGGATCGTTTTACCGAGCCCCCGACTCTGAAGATATAGTTGCTGAACAGCTCAAAGAATACTTGAGTCTCATTTAAAATACGTACGTACCCCATTCATACAATTATAATCGGTGGTGACTTCAATCTACCCTCGATATGCTGGAAAAATTATACTTTTAAACAATTAGTTCATGAGTCCACTTGAAGCGTAAATGGTTGCGAAAGCATACCTGACCTCTTAGCAACAAATTATCCTGGACAAATAGCGAGTATCGTGCCGAATACAGGGATTAGCGACCACAAGGCAGACAACGAAAATCTGTGTCGAAACCTGGCAGAAAACCCAAAGAGATTCTGGTCATACATAAAGCACGCCAGTGGCGAGACGCAATCAGTACCTTCACTGCGCGATAACAACGATGAAGTCACTGATGACAATGTCACTAAAGCAGATTTATTAAACACGGTTTTCCGAAACTCCTTCACCAAAAAAGACGAAGTAAATATTCCTGAATTCAAGTCAAGAACAACAGCCAAGATGAGAAACGTAGAAGTAGATATTCTCGGTGTAGCAAAGCAGCTTAAATCACTTAAAACAGTCAAGGCCCCCGGTCCAGATTGTATACTAGTCAGGTTCCTCTCAGAGTATGCTGATACAATAGCTCCATATTTAGCAATTATATACAACCGCTCCTTACCTAAAGACTGGAAAAGTGCTAAAGTCACACCAATACCCAAAAAGGGAAGTAGGAGTAATCCGCTGAATTACAGGCCTATATCACTAACGTCGATTTGCAGTAGGGTTTTGGAACATATACTGTATTCAAAAATTATGAAGTACCTCGAAAAAAAAACCATATATTGACACATAGTTAGCACAGGTTCAGAAAATACCGTTCTTGTGAAACACAACTCTTTACACTCATGAATAAATGAGTGCTATCGACAGGAGATGTCTAATTGACTCCATATTTTTAGAAGTCCAGAAGGTTTTCGACACCGTTCCTCACAAGCGTCTTCTAACCAGGAAACATCCCCCAGGCTGTGGCTAAGCCATGTCTCCGCAATATCCTTTCTTTCAGGAGTGCTAGTTCTGCAAGGTTCGCAGGAGAGCTTCTGTAAAGTTTGGAAGGTAGGAGACGAGGTACTGGCAGAAGTAAAGCTGTGAGTACCGGGCGTGAGTCGTGCTTCGGTAGCTCAGTTGGTAGAGCACTTGCCCGCGAAAGGCAAAGGTCCCGAGTTCGAGTCTCGGTCGGGCACACAGTTTTAATCTGCCAGGAAGTTTCATATCAGCGCACACTCCGCTGCAGAGTGAAAATCTCATTCTGGAAACATCCCCCAGGCTGTGGCTAAGCCATGTCTCCGCAATATCCTTTCTTTCAGGAGTGCTAGTTCTGCAAGGTTCGCAGGAGAGCTTCTGTAAAGTTTGGAAGGTAGGAGACGAGGTACTGGCAGAAGTAAAGCTGTGAGTACCGGGCGTGAGTCGTGCTTCGGTAGCTCAGTTGGTAGAGCACTTGCCCGCGAAAGGCAAAGGTCCCGAGTTCGAGTCTCGGTCGGGCACACAGTTTTAATCTGCCAGGAAGTTTCATTGTCTTCTAACCAAACTGCGTGCCTATGGAATATCGCCTCAGTTGTGCGACTGGATTCGTGATTTCCTGTCAGAAAGGTCACAGTTCGTAGTAATAGATGGAAAGTCATCGAGTAAAACAGAAGTAATATCCGGCGTTCCCCAAGGAAGTATTATAGGCCCTCTATTGTTTCTGATCCATATTAACAAAATAGGAGACAATCTGAGTAGCCCTATTAGATTGTTTGCAGATGATGCTGTCATTTACCGTCATGTAAAGTCATCAGATGACCAAACGGATTGCAAAATGATTTAGATAAAATATCTGTATGGTGCAAAAAGTGGCAATAGACCCTGAATAAAGAAAAGTGTGAAGTTATTCACATGAGTACTAAAAGAAATACGCTAAATTTCGATTACGCGATAAGTCACACAAATCTGAAGGCTGTAAAATCAATTACAAATAACTTAAATTGCAGCAGTGATATAGATAATGTTGTGGGTAGAGCAAACCAAAGACTGCGATTCCTTGGCAGAACACTTAAAAGGTACAACAGGTCTGCTAAAGGGGCTACTTACATCACACTTGTCCGCCCTATTCTGGAGTATTGCTGTGCGGTATGGGATCCGCATCAGGTGGGACTGGCGAATGACATCGAAAAAGTACAAAGAAGGGCGGTTGATTTCGTACTATTGCGAAATAGGTGAGACAGTGCCACAGACATGATACCTGAATTGTAGTGGCAATCATTAAAACATAGGCGTTTTTCGTTGCCACAGGATCTTCTCATGAAATTTCAGTCATCAGTTTTCTCCTCCAATTGCGAAAACATTCTGTTGGCACCCACCTACATAGGGAGAAATGGTCATTACGACAAAGTAAGAGATATCAGGGCTCGCAAAGAAAAATTTAAGTGCTCGTTTTTCTCGCGCGCCGTTCGAGAGTGGACCGTCAGTGAGACAGCTTGAAGGTGGTTCGTTGAACTGTCTGCCAGGCACTTTATTGTGAATAGCAGAGTAATCACGTAGATGTAGATGTACCGTATACAATATCATAAGGTGAGGCGGTGTGATAGCAGCATAGAGATAAGATTTCTACACTATTTATTGGTATGCACAATACAGGGTGTTACAAAAAGGCACGGCCAAACTTACAGGAAACATTCCTCACACACAAAGATAGAAAATATGTTATGTGGACATGTGTCCGGAAATGCTTAAATTCCTTGTTAGAGCTCATTTTATTACTTCTCTTCAAATCACATTAATCATGGAATGGAAATCACAGCAACAGAACGTACCAGCGTGACTTCAAACACTTTGTTACAGGAAATGTTCAAAATGTCCTCCGTTAGCGAGGATACATGCATCCACCCTCCGTCGAATGGAATCCCTGATGCGCTGATGCAGCCCTGGAGAATGGCGTATTGTATCACAGCCGTCCACAATATGAGCACGAAGAGTCTTTACATTTGGTACCGGGGTTGCGTAGACAAGAGCTTTCAAATGCCCCCATGAATGAAAGTCAAGAGGGTTGAGGTCAGGAGAGCGTGGAGGCCGTGGAATTGGTCCGCCTCTACCAATCCATCGGACACCGAATCTGTTGTTGAGAAGCGTACGAACACTTCGACTAAAATGTGCAGGAGCTCCATCGTGCATGAACCACATGTTGTGTCGTACTTGTAAAGGCACATGTTCTAGCAGCACAGGTAGAGTATCCCGTATGAAATCATGATGATGTGCTCCATTGAGTGTAGGTGGAAGAACATGGGGCCCAATCAAGACATCACCGTCCCACACGTTCACAGAAAATCTGTGTTGATGACGTGATTGCACAATTGCGTGCGGATTCTCGTCAGCCCACACATGTTGTAAAAATTTACAATTTGAGCACGTTGGAATGTAGCCTTATCCGTAAAGAGAACATTTGTACTGAAATGAGGATTGACCCATTGTTGGATGAACCATTCGCAGAAGTGTACCCGTGGAGGCCAATCAGCTGCTGATAGTGCCTGCACGCGCTGTACATGGTACGGAAACAACTGGTTCTCCCGTAGCACTCTCCATACAGTGACGTGGTCAACGTTACCTTGTACAGCAGCAACTTCTCTGACGCTGACGTTAGGGTTATCGTCAACTGCACGAAGAATTGCCTCGTCCATTGCAGGTGTCCTCGTCGTTCTAGGTCTTCCCCAGTCGCGAGTCATAGGCTGGATTGTTCCGTGCTCCCTAAGACGCCGATCAATTGCTTCGAACGTCTTACTGTCGGGACACCTTCGTTCTGAAAATCTGTCTCGATACAAACGTACCGCACCACGGCTATTGCCCCGTGCTAATCCATACATCCAATGGGCATCTGCCAACTCCACATTTGTAAACATTGCACTGACTCCAAAACTACGTTCGTGATGAACACTATCCGGCCGCGGTAGCCGTGCGGTTCTAGGCGCTTCAGTCCGGAACCGCGTGACTGCTACGGTCGCAGGTTCGATTCCTGCCTCAGGCATGGATGTGTGTGATGTACTTAGGTTAGTTTGGTTCATGTAGTTCCAAGTTCTAGGGGACTGATGCCCTAAGATGTTAAGTCCCATAGTGCTCAGAGCCATTTAAACCATTTTGATGAACACTAACTTGTTGATGCTACGTACTGATGTACTTGATGCTAGTAGTGTAGAGCAATGAGTCGCATGTCAACACAAGTACCGAAGTCAACATTACCTTCCTTCAATTGGGCCAACTGGCGGTGAATCGAGGAAGTACAGTACATACTGACGAAACTAAAATGAGCTCTGACATGGAAATTAAGCATTTCCGGAAACATGTCCACATAACAACTTTTCTTTATTTGTGTGTGAGGAATGTTTCCTGAAAGTTTGGCCGTACCTTTTAGTAACACCCTGTACACATGACTCTTGTAATCGTTCCGAGTATACATAGTGTACTAACTCTCACTGCCTCGCGGGGCAGCGATCCTCCATTTACCGAGTCAGAGATGTTACGCCCGAAATCTGTATTGGCAGGAGCCAATTCACGGAGTTTGTAGGAAGCCGAAAGGCACGCGTTTAAGCTCACGCAGGCTGGCGTGAGGTCTGGAAAATGACAAGGAATTATAGTAGCCAAAAATAGTACATAGCTTCTGGAATACTTAACTTTAATCCATAATTGGAGAACATCGCTCTTGATTATACATAATTATAATTTCAATATAAACTGGTAATGGCGCCTTGCTAGGTCGTAGCAAATGACGTAGCTGAAGGCTACGCTAACTATCGTCTCGGCAAATGAGAGCATATTTGTCAGCGTAGCTTTGCTAGCAAAGTCGGCTGTACAACTGGGGCGAGTGTAGGACGTCTCTCTAGACCTGCCGTGTGGTGGCGCTCGGTCTGCAATCACTGACAGTGGCGACACGCGGGTCCGACGTATACTACCGGACCGCGGCCGATTTAAAGGCTACCACCTAGCAAGTGTGGTGTCTGGTGGTGACACCACAGTGTTTATCTTTCTTTTATATTTAAGAAAATAATGCCATAAAATGTACTCCTTTTATTTATATTATAAAAGTAATTTTGCAAAACAAAATGTACATTAGATGTTTAAATGGTACCTACTTTTTTTCACAATCGTACCGATTTTGTTTCACAACAATCCAGGACAATGATCAAAGTGCCAATACTGTTCTGGTAAAGCAGTCCGAATGGCAATTTTAATTATCACCATTGTTATTTTGGTTCCTATTGTTTCTTTGATTGGGCTACACCTGTCTTATCTAAGGAAAACGCAGGCCCAAATCATTTCATCTTTAAAAGATAATCAGCTTTTCTGTCTGGTTTTGGCTAGGTGTTCTACGCTTCGCTGTTTTGAGAAAATGGGGAAAAAAGCCCGGCACAATGTCATTGAAGACTTTAACAAAATGTTGTCGAAAGGTGTCCAAGATAGCCATCTCAGTAGTTTGATAGGCATGCATGATATAACAAATTTTCGACCAAGAACGGATGATGAAGACATTATGACACCTTCGGCCGTGGCATTCACCTACAAAGTGCTGATAACAGGGGAACACGTTGTTGTTCGCAAAAATGCTTTTTTATGTTTGCCTGGAGTTGTCTGCGACAGATTGGGAAGACTGTAAGATAACTAAGTTTATTGTGGGATATCTCAGCCGTGGTTAACAGTCCAACTGGACTGGCCACGCCAAGCACCAGAATAAGTTGTAAAGGCTATTAAGGCCCAGGTCATATACTTCTCTGCCCGGAAATCCTATTAATCACTCAAAGATAATTCCAATAGGCGCTGTTTGCCAGAAACCTTACTTTCAAGGATGTGCATGACAGTTTAATTGACACAAACCGAATAAATATGCCCTACAGACTTTGCTGGCAGATTTCCAAAACTTTCAACGGCCATTTCAGAAGTGCCAGATCTGACAAGAATGCGATTCGCTTCAGCATAGAAATTAAAGCAGGCAAAGAAGATACGGAGAGAAAAACTATTGAGGCACAGGAAACTGTTCATATCAGGAAAGTGGAGGCCTTCTTGGATGAGGACAAAGCATTTATTATGAAAACCAGGCAGGGAAAGTTAACTGCATCTCGATTGATTTTGTGCAGAAGTTACCTCTTCCTCATTTACCAACAAGTGTTGCATGCTACATGCATCATTTGTGTTATGTCTTTAGAATACACGATTTGGGAACAGGAAATGTCAAAATATACAGATATTTGGAAAGTGAGAGAAAGAATCGACCCATTGAGGTTTTCCCAACTTGTACTTTTCATAAACAGCATCCGACACTGAGAATTAACGGACGAGTTAGTTTTAATAAGCGACAGCTGCCCTGGGCAATGTGTGGTGCACATTCTCATAATATTTTAAAGAGTTACGTTCCTTTCCCCTTTCTTGTTCATAGCTACATACCAAACGGCCCAAATTTCTGCTGGACGCAGGAAGACTACCACCGCCAAACTTCCCCCAACAGGGGGTGAAAGGTTTCTGGAGGCCCGAACGCGTCCATCTCTCTTTTTTTGGATATATTCACCCAACATGATTTCAAGGATTTTAAAAAAGCAACCTCCAGTTTGGTATTAAGAATCTGAGTTCAGGTTTTAGTGTTTCGATCTATGCAGTTTGCCTTCAGGAACAAAGCTGTATGTTTGCGAGACGTGTCCTATAGTACTTGGAGCTGTCACATCATCACAGCTCCGAAGTTCAAAACTCCCGACACAATGAGCTTACAAGGAGCTTACAAGTTCCCTCCTGCAGTGAAACCTGCGAAGGCTAAAGACGTACTAAAACTTACGGAATGCCTCGAAAATCGTACAAGCGAAAAGAACTACTCAAGACTGTTTGGCACAGCTGCGTCAGTGGATCACCTGCAACTAGTTTTGTCTATGGAACAGAAAATACTGACAGAGGTGAAGATAAATCTTTTGAGATGTCCCTGTTCGCTGTATATCAGTTTTTCGTCTTCTGTCTTTAGTAAATAATTGTTTAACTAATACAAGTCGTAAGATATTACTTCAACATGAAAGTAACATCTACAAGGGAAATAACTATAATATTACACTGAAGCACCAATGAAACAGATGTACGCATGCGTATTCAAATCAGAGAGATGTAAACAGGCACAATACGGCGCCTCGGTCGGCAACGCCTACGTAAGAAAACAAGTGTCTGGCACAGTTGTTAGATCGGTTACTGGTCGTACAATGGCAGGTTATCAAGATTTAAGTGATTTTGAACGTATTGTTGTAGTCGGTGCGCGAGCGGTGGGACACAGGATCTCCGAGGTAGTGATAAAGTGGGGATTTTTCCGTACGATTGTGTCACGCGCGTACCGTGAATATCAGGAATCCGATAAACATAAAATCTTCGACATCGCTGCGGCCGGAAGAGGATCCTGCAAGAACGCGACCAACGACGACTCAAGAGTATCGTTCAACGTTACTGAAGTGCAACCCTTCCGCAAATTTCTGCATATTTCAGTGCTGGGCCATCAACAAGTGTCAGCGTGCGAATCGTTCAACGAAACATCATCGATATGGGCTTTAGGAACCGAAGGCCCACTCGTGTATACTTGATGAATGTACGGCACAAATCTTTACGACTCCCCTGATATGTCTAGATACGACTCTGACAGGTGACACGTACGTAAGCATCCTGTCTGTTCACCTGCATCCAGTCATGTCAGTTGTGCATTACGATGGTCTTGGACGATGCGACACCACACACGTCCAGAATTGCCACAGAGTGGCTCCAGGAACACTCTTCTGAGTTTAAACAATTTCCCAGACTTGAACATTATCGAGCATATCTGGTAAATCTTGCAACCAGCTGTTCAGAAGAGATCTCCACTCCCTCGTACTCTTACGGATTTATGGACAGCTCTGCAGGGTTCATGGTGTCAATTCTCTTCAGCACTACTTCAGACATTAGTCATGCCACATCGTGTTGCGGCACTTCTACGTGCTCGCTGGGTCCCTACACGATATTAGGCAGGTGTATCAGTATCTTTGGCTTTTCACTGTATTACGTATAAAGTTCTGTAAAACCTCACATTCCAATCCATTTTCTTTCTCCACACCCAGAGAATATAATTTCTTATCACTCAATCAGTTATCGTAAGATTCCTGATGCCTACAGAATATTTACACAAAACAAAAACAACTTAGCTACTTATGGGACGATGATAAGCGTTTCTTTTCGTTTTCCCATCATTGTGATTTTATGTCTAGGGGTTTTTTTGCCAGCAACCCCCCAATTAATCTCCTTTGTAAAACATCTAAATTACTTAATATATATATATCATAATCACACGAACACACTGTGATATATTTCATTGAAATCACTGCTCTTTCTATATATCTAAGGTGGCCTGAGCGACTCGATCTATTGCTAATCGATTGCTTTAGGCGAAAAATTCGTTATAAACTATAAGCTAAAATTTTACGTACTGAAAGTGAGTTCTGATGTAACGTAATAGACACGTTCGGTCTCTACATAAAATTTGCTTGAAATTATCCATCCCTTTCATATCAACCTCGTTACTAGTATTTACTTTATCAGCTTTCCTCGTGCGGTTCCAGTATTCGAATTTGATTTCTCTTTTGGTAATTATTGTCAACTTTAGTTCAAAAAATGTTCAAATGAGTGTGAAATCATATGGGTCTTAACTGCTAAGATCATCAGTCCCTAAGCTTACACACTACGTAACCTAAATTATCCTAAGGACAAACACACACACACACCCATGTCCGAGGGAGTACTCGAACCTCCGCCGGGACCAGCCGTCAACTTTAGTAACATGTATTGCAAGTGAGAACTACCTGTTACTCACGGAGGTTTTGTGGCGTATAGCTTGCATGAATCAATCCTACACTGCCAGATATGAGAGCAATGTTCATTTTAATTTTCGACTCCTTTTGTAGAACAGCCTTTTGAAGAATGAGATATTCCAATCGATGCACGAGGTCAAAATAAATCGATTCAGATAATTAGTTTTACCTAAAAGGCGATGTTGAATTCATTAAAACATCGGTAACGATACACTGAAAAAACTACTAATATTCAGTCCACCGGTAGACAAAATCTAATTTCAGTTTCGTAATTATCTGCCCAAACGGGATGCTTTGACATATATCACGATAAAAAGGTTCCATTTTTATTTTTTCATTGTTCTGGTTTTTTATATGTTTTTGTCCGTTACCGTACACCTTAACATTATTCAATCAATACGCATTATTATCCACACGAGTTGCCAGAAATGAAAACCACTAGTTTGTGAGTGATTCCGAACGTCAATTAAAGACACTGAATTATCGATATAATTGGCCATCAGCATAACTTAAAATTATTTGAATCTTTTGTAGTTCCTAAGAGCCGGCCGCGGTGGTCTAGCGGTTCTAGGCGCTCAGTCCGGAACCGCGCGGCTGCTACGGTCGCAGGTTCGAATCCTGCCTCGGGCATGGATGTGTGTGATGTCCTTAGATTAGTTAGGTTTAAGTAGTTCTAAGTTCTAGGGGACTGATGACCACGGATGTTAAGTCCCATAGTGTTCAGAGCCATTTGAACCATTTAGTTCCTAAGACAAATCATAATTCCGACGTAGAGTTTTTTTAACGCTATAGAATGACGTCACAAGTCACGAGGATAAAAAAAGAGTGCAACAGATGAAGGATGGCAGATGCAAGGAGTCTTGATCAATATCGACAATTGTACCAAGCATGTTTAAAAGCTTGGAGCCTTTTAAAAGCTGAATGATAAGTTAGTAGAAACGAGCAGAATTTGTTGTGTGAACGCGGAATTGCCCTTTTTTCAGTCAATATTTCTGCTTCTGTGACGTTATTCTTAAACTTCTTTGAGAATGAATATCGAGAACTAGGAGTAATCTCCGATATTGATAAATTTACCTTTTCGTCGTTTTTCGTCATTGTATGGAAGGGTTTAAGTATTTTTTTCTTCCCCTAGTGTCATATTCTGTATTCACCGATTTATTTGTTAAAGTACGTTTTTTCTTGTTGCCAAAATATTTCTTCCACACAATCATTCTTTATTAATGTTGTATCTCACTACAGCTGGATACACTTTTTCGATAAGCTGCCTTTACTACGTTGCACAGTTCATCGGTTAAGTCAACTTTACCGGAACGCGATTCAATGCGATATGTGCCTTTTCCATTGCATTGTCTTACATCCGAGTATATTCTAGAAGACTCTAAAACATTTGTTATCACTCAAGAATATTCGTAAACGATCTAGAACTTTATAGAACATCCAGAATTTTTTCATTTGAAAAATACACTGATGTGAAAGAGACAGAAAATGAGCTTACCATAATGTGACGGTGCCCATATACATCTTCCCAACCACTGTTGTATACAACGGGGGAACCAAGAGTAGCACCAGACATCAAAACCCGTGATTTTATAGTTGTTGTTGTTGTTGTGGTCTTCTGTCCTGAGACTGGTTTGATGCAGCTCTCCATGCTACTCTATCATGTGCAAGCTTCTTCGTCTCCCAGTACCTACTGCAACCTACATCCTTCTGAATCTGCTTAGTGTATTCATCTCTTGGTCTCCCTCTACGATTTTTACCCTCCACGCTGCCCTCCAATGCTAAATTTGTGATCCCTTGATGCCTCAAAACATGTCCTACCAACCGATCCCTTTTTCTAGTCAAGTTGTGCCACAAACTTCTCTTCTCCCCAATCCTATTCAGTATTTTATAGTATAAATTAAATTATATAGACCATACAACAGCACCTGGTGTCAATGTCAAAAATGCTTTGGATTACCTGGATACGTTCTTCTTAACATGCCAACCTTTACGACGGCTTGGATGGTCTGCCGCTTCTCGTCGCAACCAGAAGATCGGCTAGGCCCTTTCACGACTTGGAAAGAAAATTATAGCATACTCTGTACTGTGTTCGGTTTCTATACTAACGGCAAAAAAATCAGAACACAATTGATTATTAATGTAGAGTAATGAAATTTCGTGAATACCTTTGTATCGGCAACATATTTAGGTTATTAACATTGCAAGATCAACGGTTAATGTAAGTGCGAGATAAGCCATCGCAAATGTGCAAGACTGGTACCTTAACAACCGGTGTAACCAGCAGAAAGTTTAATATAGGCATGCAAACGTACACAGATTTTGTCACAGAAGTATCGAATGTCAGTTTATGCGATGAAGTTCCATGTCTGTTGCATTTGGTTGGTCAATGCAGGGACGCTTAAAGCAGTTTGTGGGTGATTTTGGGGTTGTCAGCCGATGATGGCCCATAGTTTCTCGATTGGAGACAGATCTGGTGATCGAGGAGGTCAAGGCAACATGTTGACACTCTGTAGAGCATGTTGGGTTATAACAGCGGTACACAGAGCGAGAGTTATCCTGCAGCAAAACACCCCCTGCAATGCTGTTTGTGAATGTTAGCACAACTGATCGAATCACCAGAATGATGTACAAATTTGCAGTCAGGGTGCTTGGGATATACGAAATCGCAACCCAGACCATAACTCAAGGTTTTGGTCCAAGTCCTCGCAGGCTGTCAGCTTGGTTTCAGGTCACAGCTGGCCTCCTTCTAACCAACATACAGACGTCACTGACACCGACGCAGAACTTGTTTCCATCAGATAGTGCAACAGACCTCCAACCTGCCCTCCAACGAGCTTTCGATTGACACAACTGAAGTCGCAAATGGCAGAGGTTTGAGGTCAGTGGAATACACGCTACAGGCTCGGAGCTGTCTCTGAAGTAACCGATTGCTAACAGTTCGTTGCGTCACTGTGATGACAACTGTTGCTCAGATTGCTGCTGTAGATACAGTACGATGCACCAGGACCATAAGCCGAGCACGATGGTCTTCCCTCTCGGTAAGTGCTACGTAGCCATCCGGAGTCCGGGCTTCTAGCGACCATACATTTTCATGACCACCGCTACCAGCAGTCATGTACGGTGGCTGCATTCCTGCTAAGGTTTTCTGCAATGTCGCAGAAAGAACATCCAGCTTCTTATAACCGTATAACACGACCTCGTTCAAACTTAGTGAGGTGTTGACAGTGGCGTCCTTGTCGTTTTAAAGGCATTGTTGACTAACATCAACTCACCACGTCCAGTCTTTGAGACTGGACTATTAAGACTCACCACCGTTACAGCAATATGTCTCGTGGTCTTATCGTGGCGTGTTTATCTTCTGCCGTTAGGTCAGATGATAGAAATGCCACTTGCACAGTTAGAGTAGCAGATTGACGGTGACCAACTTTAAACAGAACTTGATTAATTTTCACACACATTTATTAAAATAATGACAAGCATAAAAATTGCTTAACTTCGTTCTGGATGCTATTTACAATGACAACCTGAAGTTCCTTTGGTATTGGTACGTTAATCTTATTCTCACATATATCTCGGATACCTGACAAAAGCGTCTATACATTTATCTTCATGGCTATGTACAGGAATATGGTAATCTTATTAGGCGCAGACTGAAACTTGACTATAGACTGGTACAGACAAATGTAGACTGGTACAGACTGGTGCAGACAAATGCAGGTCTGTACACTCGTTATAATAGCTCGCGCGTTCATATATCACTGCGCGAGTGTGATCCGCGAGGAGAAAAGGTTCTACGTTAGCAGCAATCTCATTGGCTGCGTTACATATTAATACGCGGATTGGCGGAAGCAGAATTTGGTCCGTCTCTATGGCAGCGCCATCTCATAGTGCGGAGAAGGACGAGCGCTGCGCCTGCGCTGTTGTGCTTAGCGGGGCGCGCTCTAGTGGGCAAGTTGTGTACGCGCTGACTACGCGGAACTATGTACACAACACAAACCAAACCTGATTTGCATCCTTACAGTGGAGCTACTAGCGCCACTCTTAATGTGACTTTCGCGAAATTTGAATGGACGCCATTGTTGAGATGTAGAAACACACCCTCGAAGTTTCATTTATGTCGCACAATTCTTCTTCGTGTTGCGATTTTCTCCGTCATTGTATCTGCTGTCTTCCATGTACACTGGAACAAACAGAAGTCTGCTATGTCTAGGTCGGTTTGTACTCCTAGAGGTGCTTGATAGATTCATATTTGCTCCCATTTATGGCGTACATCAAATTATTCATGAAGAAGTTCTGCAGAAGTTGTTATTGCTGTTTGTCTGGATTTTGACCTGTCAAATGTTGCACTTGGGGTCCAGTCATGAATGAGGAGCTGGGAATTGTCTAGTATCTTCTTACAGTCATTGAACAAAGCTTCTTGGCTTCTGAGTTAGGGTGGAGAGGTATGGCTTAGTGTTGAGAGCCAGTGGGTTGGTACGCTATTTAGACAGACGGTGATAGTGCATACTGGTGTGTTGCGATGAATATCGAGCTTACTGATGTGAATGCTGTGTACCCAAGCAGGAGGGTAATGTTCTGTTGTACCTTTCACTAATCCCAACAGAGATTGGGAACAGGGCAGCTGTTGATCCCAAAGTGTTATCACACAACTTTCGGAGGATACTGCTCCTGATTAACTATCAGTTAATTAATTTGTAAATCATATCAAGGCCCTTACGGTTGTTGGCTTAGAGCACTTAGCGTACCTTTGGCACTTCCCCCTAGATAGGTTTAAGTCTTAGATGTTGCGTGGAAAGCAGCCTCCACAAGAGTTCGAGGTATTTTCAAGATATGTGTAGGTAAACGCAATATGATTGCCCGTTATACGACGTGCACCCTACGTATTTTAAGTGTAGACTGTAAAATGATGAATACAGCTTCTCTTGTACCGTCTGCCATTGCAGTTGGGTAGAATATCAAAAATGGCTCTGAGGACTATGGGACTTAACGTCTAAGGTCATCAGTCCCCTAGAACTTAGAACTACTTAAACCTAACTAACCTAAGGACATCACACACATCCATGCCAGAGGCAGGATTCGAACCTGCGACCGTAGCAGTCGCGCGGTTCCGGACTGAAGCGCCTAGACCCGCTTGGCCACAACGGCCGGCGGTCGAATATCGTTGACGTATTCACGATAACTAGTCGAACCTGTGACTTCGTCATACAACTGTATTGTATTTACCGCTAGAAAGCAAACAAATTAGGTTTTGTTCCAACAATATTTATTACAAATCAGTTTTCGGCTCAAGAGGCCATCATAGGCTAAAAACCTGATGATGAGATAATAAGCAAAGAACTGTTTTTGTTATAAACAAATATTAGTGGAACTAAGCGCAGTTTGTTTACTTTTCGTCCTTAAAATGAATTCTTTCAACAGCACATGTTGAATTAGATGATTCAGTGTGACATTTCCTTGTATGAGACCAAACGGAATCACATCCCGGAAACAAGTCACGCAGGGGCCTGCTTCATAATTTGGCGACGACGTCAAGTCTACGATAGGTGTAAAGTAAGACAAATTTCACCATTCACCGTACATTGTATTCCTCAAAGATTATAATGCAGCTGGTTGAGGAAACAGCAAGAAAAAACTATGTACTAACAGATTCATGGAAAGTACGCGCATATATGGCAGGAACTAGCCATAAACTATTTTCCGGGAATTCTCTGGACAGTTAACCCCCACGAAAGAAAATTGTTGCAGCAGGTACATTACCTTCTTCTTACTTTACTTTATTGTGTTACCTTACTGATGTACTCCCGCCACCTATCTCTACGAACTTTTTGGAATATTGTACGCCGAAAAACAGCGATCGATGCAACTATAAAATATTATTTGAATAATAGCAGTCTTGGTCCATGTGAGTTATTTATTTTATTAGGTGACAGGTTTCGATCAATAGTCGGATCATCATCAGACGATTATAATGTGTGAGAAGGAATAATACACTTTCTTAGAGGTCGAAGGACTTGAATACAATCATGGGAATAACTGCTTTCCGGGCAGGAAGCCATGAAAGCATGAAGCCGCCCGGCGGATTAGTGTCGAGATCCGGTGTGCCGGCCAGTCTGTGGATGGTTTTTAAGTCGGTTATCCATTTGTCTCGGCAAATGCGGGCTGGTTCCCATTATTCCGTCTTAGTTACACTATGTCGGCGATTGCTGCGCAAAAACATTCTCCACTTACGCGTACACCATAATTACTCTACCACGCAAACATTGGGGTTACATTTGTCAGGTGTGAGGCATTCCCGGGTGTCCACTGGGGGCCGAACCGCACAATAACCATAGGTTCGGCGTGGGGCGGCGGTGGGGTGAGTGGACGGCTGTAGCCTGTTGTGGAGTTGTGTACCATTGCGGGCTACGGCGGGGACGAAGTCTCTCCGTCGTTTCTAGGTCCCCAGTTCCATACAATATAATACAATACAAAGACATGACTCTCGGGCCGGCCTTTGTGACCGAGCGGTTCTAGGCGCTTCACTGTGGAACCGCGCGACCGCTACGGTCGCAGGTTCGAATCCTGCCTCGGGCATGGATGTGTGTGATGTCCGTAGGTTGGTTATGTTTAAGTAGTTCTAAGTTCTATGGGACTGATGACCTCAGATGTTAAGTCCCATAGTGCTCATAGCCATTTGAACCATTTTGAACATTCCTCGGAATCCAGTTGTTAGAAGTTAGGTCATGGAATGACCAGCTCATGATATTTCAAATATTATGTAAGAGACGTGCATTTCAAAAGCAGAGAAGAAATCATTATCCAATGACACTGGCTCATTTAAACGTAATCTGCTTTCTACGGGGACTTGTGATGGACGCAAGCGTAGCAAAGGTGGTTGGTAGGATGCCAGTTGGTAACCAGGGCAACGAAATATGACTCGACATGTTCCGTCATCAGTCAAAGAGGTTGCGGAACCCGGTTAGAAGCAAAGAAACCAACCGGTAACCAAGGAAACGATGTTGGAATCGGTAAGTACTGCCGTAAGTCGTAGATGTTGCGGCGACAACTGGACCTACATTTTGGCATTCACCTATTATTCTTGTTTATACGTACAGTAAGCTGCCTGTTATATCGTAAACGCTGAATAGACGTAACGTTATCATTTAATAAGCAAGGTCACTGTTTACAAGTAAAACAGAAGCATAAAACGTTACAATCTTGTGCACAAATTACGTAAGTAGAGCAAATTTTTTACAAATGCGATATACAGTTACATAGTCAAGAACGCAAACGACCTCAGATCGCAGGATCTACATGAATCTTAGTCAAAAAAGAACGATAAAGTTGATAACAATATCTTATTACAGTTAAAAGGCTATGTGCAAACGTTGGGAACTCAATTACGTTACATAAAATGTAACAGGGAACACAGAACGCTAAAATTTTGTAGCAAGAAACTTTTATTTTTATAACATTAGCAAGAAATTTGAATTATGTTGACTTGTGCACGAATAACTTTAAGCTTTAGTATCACGTTACGTTGTTGGCTCTGAGCACTATGGGACTTAACATGTGAGGTCCTCAGTCCCCTAGAACTTAGAACTACTTAAACCTAACTAACCTAAGGACATCACACACATCCATGCCCGAGGCAGGATTTGAACGTTCGACCGTAGCGGTCGCGCAGTTCCAGACTGAAGCGCTTAGAATCGCTCGGCCACTCTGGCCGGCCGTTACGTTGTTCTCTGACTACATTACACCACTCAAATTACTCAACAACTTCAATTAATCACAAGCACAACAAAATTAATTAATGCAAAGAGTCAACACCCAAATAGAATATACAAAATTAATCAGAAGAAGACCACAGAAATAATTGCTCAATCTCGATAGTGTAAGGTGCATAAACAGTCCACTCAAAGGTAGCGAACACTGACATCAAAAATTTACTACGTAGAACATTTACAAAATCAATTAAAAAGGAAAGTCATGAAATTAAATCAATCACTGCATTGAACAAATGATACTAGTTGCGGAATCAACGATCTACAGTCCCTCAATGAACGTCTACATTTGCCGCATGAAATCAGCTTTACATAACAGTTTTCAAAAGTATAGCAGGAATTTATATATCACACATAAAAATTACCACACATGAAATATTACAATAATTCACTGAGTTAATATAAAGCGACCTCTAAATGAACCCCCCCCCCCCCCACCAAGCTGTCACTTTTAACCAACAAACGTATAAATAATTATCTTCACTTAAAGGTGAAGAAGCACCTAACTCGCTCAAACGTCCAGTGATCATCATATTGAGCTTAAAAAGATTATCTGTAAAACAAATGACTTTAAACCAAGTAAACGAGAACAGCAATTAAAATTAACAGCTCAGATAATAAAAGATTAAATAGCTACACTAACTGCTAGTCGCTCTGGTCTGATACAAAGTACGAGTAGGCACAGTTGTGAATTAAATGAGCCAGAATACGCTTTAAATTAATAACGGAGAAATAAAAACTACACGCGAATTGGTGCTGCTGCCTTACGTTTTCAAAAGAAAACCCAATACCGCTGCACAAGCAGTACAAGGTGCCGTATCATTACACAGAAGCAAGTTCGTAACAAGTCATTATAGTTAAAGCGTAACACTGACCACTTCCAATGAGCTATGTCACGGCGAAGGCAACAAAACATTTGCGTGTAACAGCTATCAAAATGCAGCGCTGTAGCCCCCACAAATAGGTCCAAAGAGCCAGTTATCCACCTACGGCGAGCGTTCGATAGCCTTGAAGACAGGATTTTGCAGACGACTCCATTTATCCAAATTCAATCCACCAAACTCCTTTTATTTTGGATTGTGAATGCTTCCTCACACCGCGGCTGCATCCACCGGCCCCAGCTAAAGTCCAGTGAAATATCAGATACTCTATTTTCGTTACATACAATGTAAAAGGACACATATAATGATAATATTCTGTAGTAAGGGACTTATAAAATAAAATAATATTTGCAAGAAATCTGAAGGATATAACGTAAATCGTTATAAAAATATTTTAAATAATAAATAGCACAAGAAGAAAGAAAATAGACCATAATGGTCATCCTGTATTTACAGAGTACTCTGAAAGTGCACTTATTGGTGGCGTAAGCAATCCACGAAATATCTGTATGGCCAAATGTCCTCTGAATTTATCCTATAGAGTGCATAAAAACCATGAGTAGGCAACTGTTGCTCTAATAGAGTGCTAGAGAATAAAATGCACTAGTTGACGGTGAGGTATGCTTGTCAATGCAGTCACGGAGTAAGCGTAGTCTATAAAGGCAGTTACCAATATGGTACAGGTTTCTTACAATTAGATTAACCGGAGGTATAAGAGCGACAGTTATGGGGGCACCTCACTTTATTCTTCGAGCGAGCGCAATGGGGTTCCGAGTATCCCACTGCAAAATTTGGTTGTATCGTAGCACAACGCAAAGCCCTGTAACGTGTCAGCTTTAGGTATTTGTTTTCTTGACCCTCCTTCCCTCCTCCTTTCCTTTACCGTCCGTCCTCTACTCAGACCCTTCAGTACTGCGTTGTTTCCCAAGGAAAACGGTAGTGGGGCACTTACTACCCCGCACGCCCTCTCGTGTTATACTTATTTCTTTCCAACAATTTTGAGCATATGCGCCATTTTCACTTTATCCAAGGAAAAGGATTGAACTGTAAAAGTACCTTTTCACGACACTATTCATTACAAGGATCTAAAAATACGTAAGTAATCTTTCTGTCTATTTTTCGCGTTGCAAGAGTCGTAGGGCAATTATTAGGGTTTTTGTCTATTTGTTTCTAGATCCAAAGATTTATAAAACTTATGTCTTGAACAACGCGATGAAGTCGAGAGATCTGCAATATATTTTCTTGAGTTAGCTGAAAGCGAAGGTGATCTGAGCGTTGAAGGAGTTGAGTTTAGCGACCAAGATCATGCAACTATAATCATGAAACTATAACGCTAAACAGGAAGACGAAATTGGGAGTGTGAAATAAAGGTGTTCAGAAAATGAGTTTTTCTAAGGGACAGAAAAACTATCAAAAAGGAATAAAAATGTAACCCCCCCACAAAAAAGAAACCAAGAAAATGAAGTATTATGAAAGTTTCACCCGGTCTCGGAAACTATTCAAACAATAATTCTAATGAAACGAGCTTTTGGAAACTGATAGCATAGGGACCCACACTACAAATGCATTGACAATCTTACAAAAAACTACAAACGTACAAGAGATTGTAAAGTTACAGACAGATGTGAAACTATGGCGCTAACTCGCGTTTTATTGTTGATAAATGCAAAGAAAGGTAATTATGAAAATTCAAAAGAACTCTGGGAGTCAGACGATCCTGAGGGCCACAGTGAGCTATAAAAGATTTTTATTTGTAATGTGTTAGATGCTATTAGAAAGCTATAACATTTCCTTACAGTCAGCCTGAAACGATCCTATAACCTACTGAAAATGTGACGATCGATGAAATATGAAGCGGATTTAGGGGCTGTTGCTTCTGCATCCAGTACATACTATCCAAACCCTCCAAATAATACAGGATAAAAATGGTTGAAATGTGTGACGCAAAGAGCTTTTCACCAGTAACAAGGAAGCGTATGTGGGTAATCAGCCGGATGGACCATTTCAGGTATCAAATAGCCCAGCAAAAATTGTAAAAAGGCATGTCGGTGGTATCGTAAGTAGACACAGAAATATGGCCAATGATAATTGGTAAACGAGCTGCCAATTAGCTGAAGATATATTAGAGAACATATTGACCTCTCTCGGCACTCCTTACAAGAACAAAACAAAGATCCCGACCAAATTTTTGCCTCTAAAAACCAGCCTGTCAGAATTTCGAAATTTTGCTTTTAAGGTAATATATCTCTTGTCTTATGTTCAACAAGAAGTAGTCGCTCAGTGATACTCCTGTTCACAAGGCACGATACAATGACATCAACCCTGAACCAAGAAAGCCGGTCATCATTATTAATTACAATCTCACGAAAGGAGGAGTGGATACTGTGAAGAAACGGTAGCAGCATATTCTGTTTCCAGAATTACGAGAAGATGGCGTATGGTGTTATTTTATACTATACTAAATATAGCTGGGGAAACGGCCAAATTTTACATTCACTTTCCGAACCAATAGAAACCGTCAAAATTCGACGTATTTTCATGAACAATTTAGCATTTGCATTAAAAAAATGAACACTTGAAAAACAGATCGAAAATCTTATCACTGCTGATCGATGATTCGGAATTTCTAAGAAGGAAATTCCCTTCGGAAGAAATCATTGACACAGCAGGGTTATCACGGAAGAGGAAGAAAGGGCGTTTGCTTGCGTGTGGAATGAAAAAAGACAATGCCGCGACGAAAGTTTATGTGGAGTGTAATAAGTTTACTTGTTAAGCACATCTGATTACAGAACCTGTATGCATTACATGTCATTAAAATTTGTGCAATTTAATATTTGTAAAGCTTGAACATAAAATAATTAAAATTAAAAAGTATAGTCATTTTTATATTACTTACAAGTTAATTTTCTGTCATATATAAATTAAAGAATTTATTCCTTCCTTTTGTTACGTATTTGTATAATGAATTCCTTCATTCAGACACTAATTAAATATTTTGAAACGAATATACACTACTGGCCATTAAAATTGCTACACCACGAAGACGACGTGCTACAGACGCGAAATTTAATTGACAGGAAGAAGATGCTGTGATATGCAAATGATTAGCTTTTCAGAGCATTCACACAAGGCTGGCGCCGGTGGTGACACCTACAACGTGCTGACATAAGGAAAGTTTCCAACCGATTTCTCATACGCAAACAGCAGTTGACCGACGTTGCCTGGTGAAACGTTGTTGTGATGCCTCGTGTAAGGAGGAGAAATACGTACCATCACGTTTCTGATTTTGATAAAGGTCGGATTGTAGCCTATCGCAATTGCGGTTTATTGTATCGCGCCATTGCTGCTCGCGTTGTCCGAGATCCAATGACTGTTAGCACAATATGGAATCGGTGGGTTCAGGAGGGTAATACGGAACGAAGTGCTGGATCCCAACGGCCTCGTATCACTATCAGTCGAGATGGCAGGCATCTTATCCGCATTGCTGTAACGGATCGTGCAGCCACGTGTCGATCCCTGAGTCAACAGATGGGGACGTTTGCAAGACAGCAACCATCTGCACGAACAGTTCGACGACGTTTGCAGCAGCATGGACTATCAGCTCGGAGACCATGGCTGTGGTTACCCTTGACGCTGCATTACAGACAGGAGCGCCTACGATGGTGTACTCAACGACGAACATGGGTGCACGAATAGCAAAATGTCATTTTTTCGGATGAATCCAGGTTCTGTTTACAGCATCATGATGGTCGCATCCGTGTTTGGCGACATCGCAGTGAATGCACATTGGAAGCGTGTATTCGTCATCGCCATACTGGCGTATCACCCGGCGTGATGGTATAGGGTGCCACTGGTTATACGTCTCGGTCATCTCTTGTTCGCACTGACGGCACTTTGAACAGTGGACGTTACATTTCAGATATGTTACGACCCGTGGCTCCACCCTTCAGTCGATCCCTGTGAAACCCTATATTTGAGCAGGATAATGCACGATCGCATGTTGCAGGTCCTGTGCGGGCCTTTCTGGATACAGAAAATGTTCGACTGCTGCTCTGGCGAGCACATTCTCCAGATCTCTCACCAATTGAAAACGTCTGGTCAATGGTGGCCAAGCAACTGGCTCGTCACAATACGCCAGTCACTACTCTTGATGAACTGTGGTATCGTGTTGAAGCTGTACCTGTACACGCCATCCAAGCTCTGTTTGACTCAATGCACAGGACACAGAGGATAGTGCGTCTGCATGCACATACAGTGCCCGAACTCTTACGAGAATCGGCAACGCGCCGCGAGTAATGAGTATAATGGGCGGGGGCACTACGAATGTAGTGCGGGACAATACGTTGAGAATGTGGGTTTCGCGGGAAGCGCGCCAGAGATAAATCCCTGCAGTCGCGCTATCTTCTGTGTCCTCGGTGGCTCCGATGGATAGAGCGTCTGCCATGTGAGCAGGAGATCCCGGGTTCGAGTCCTGTTCGGGGCACACATTTTCATCTGTCCCCGTTGACGTATGTCAACGCCTGTAAGCAGCTAAGGGTGTTCATTTCATTGTAATTGTACTAAATGGCATGTATTTTGTTTTAAATGTCTTTGTTGTACAATCGTGTTAGCATAAGTCCTCCTTTGTAAATTTAGAAGATTGCATAAAAAAATTTTCTCTTACCAATTTGTCATCAGGTCATCTGAAGGTGGGCAGAGCCCTAGAAACTTGATGAATAAATGAGTCCAGAGGCTTGTTACGGCAATCATTCTCCGACCAACCAGGAATTTTAAAGTCTTTTCGTCATTGTGATTATAGTAGTCGCATGCCTCTATTACGACTTTGTCACAGCCACAAATGCTCATATTTATTACATACTTTGACTCCAACGGTACTTTCAGATATTGTATTCCTCTACTTCTTGAGGGACTGTGTTATTTTCAAGTCTATTTCTGGAAAGACCATCAGATCATTGCGAAACCCAATATCTCGTATGTGATAACTAAACTCTTTTGCAAATTAAACACACAACCACAGCAGTCATCCTTTAGAGAGTCAACATTAATTTCTCTCATAATCCCACCGCATGATATCTTACGGACAAAAATTGCCTTTACATGCAGTTATTACTAGGAAGAAATTACGTGAGTTTGTATGACTGTTTTCGAAATACACCACAATTAATCATGAACATGATGCCTTCGTTGAGAAAGTCAGGTTCCCCACCACTTACAGCTGAGAATCATGACGACAGATTTATCTTACTTTTCTCCAAATATACTATAACTGTTCCTCCAAATTTCATTTTGACACGTCTTGCGCTTAGTATCAGATGTCCTTCTCCGCTCTACAATGGTGACAGTCTTTTGGTACATATTGAATGTACACTGTCACCTAGATACTTCAAATTCTGCAATATGGAAGTAGAAGAATCCCTCTTTCCTTGAATTACAACAAGTAAACACTACGCAAAATACAAATTTTATTATTATTATTATTATTATTATTATCATCATCATTGGTGGTAGCCTTCCATATTAAAGTTACATATTTTGTAATAGGAAGAACCATGCACTGAGAACAGCAGCAGCGGACTAACTATCTGCTGGTAGCTGTTTTGTTTATGTATCTATTTTCCTGCTGTCTACAATTGCCGATTTGCTACATCAAGCTATGATTTGTTTTGACAGGTTCTAACTTCTTCCAACAAGCAAAAGTGATTAATCAGTATGTCAATACTTCTGAAGTCTCCAAGTGTTTGAAATTTTTCTGATTCAACAAAAATGCATGTGCGCTTTTTCTCACAGACAAGCCAGGACAAGTTACAGCTGTTCCATAAAGCAAAATCACTCAGTCAGGAAGTTCAGACTTGCCGATGTATGCCTGCCAAGGGATCAGCCTGTGTATCATATTTCGCTGAGCTGAGTCAAATGCAGTGGCGGTTTGTGTGAGCTGTGTGACAAACGAAATAGTTTCATCTACTGACCTTGTAGCTATCACTGTTGTGAGGTAGTTACATATTTTATGTTATGCTTTTTAACGACACTGTTATGGAGAAGACATACTGCTGTTCAAGGAAACGTGAATACATCTTGTAGAATCGTGTTAAGTTTCACATTTTCTTTCCTTTATTTCTGTAATGCAATGGTGGGTGCAATCTTAGCAGCCCTTTAAAGTTAAGATGCATAATGCTAGAGTATTATCTTTATCTTCCAATACAAAATATATGACATTTTCTGCTGATAATATTAACTTATGCTGTCAGATAATGGAGAGTACATGACACATTGTCTCCATAAATCATCGTGCTACTGCAAAATTGTAACAAATTGGTCGAATCATCTTCATGTTAGAGCGAAATCGTAACAAATTACTGCATAAATCACCTTAGTAATTTTTGTACATTGGAGTTGTTCTTGGAACTTCATACAGTTTTCTAGCATTTGTATGGGCATCACATTTTTACAGGTTCCAAAGCTTGAGCATTTGATTTTCTTTGTTCTTGATGATCTAAGTCTGTGGTTGAGAAGTATTAAATATTAAAACATTGGCATATAGCTACCACAGGTCCCTTAAGTCATATTTTTTCTGCCTTAGGTCACAACTGATACTTTCATTTCTGACTTATTACTGTGTTTTCGTCACATGGTCTGTTTGTCCGCCTGCTTAGCTGGGTGGTATAGTACTTGCCTCCTATGCAAGCTGGTCCGGGTTCGATTCCTTGCTGGATTGGAGATTTTCTCCACTCGGGGACTGGACTGGGTGTTGTGTTGTCCTCATCATCATTTCATCCTCATCACTGACGCGCAAGTCGCCCAATGTGGAGTCGACTGAAATAAGACTCGCACTTGGCGGCCGTACATCTCCAGATGGGGCATCCCAGCCAACGATGCCATACGCTCATTCTCTGTTTAATTTACTGACTTGCCATTTTTTTATGTTGATTGTTTAGTGTACACTTGCAACCACTAGCTACTACTTTGCTGCTTGTGGATCACATCTCCTGTCAAGTGTTGTGTGTCAGCAGCTTCATACAGAAGCCAGCAGACGTATGGTTCAGATACAGCTCAAATAATGTGGGTGACGCACTGTGAAGCGAAGTACGACAGCCAGCAGACTGACCATTCTACAGCCTCTACAGGATGAACTATCATTTACGTAACTCACAGCAGAGACAAGTGCAATATTGTATCCAAATGCAAGGTGATGCATGGTACACTTTCTCTAATAGGCGTGAGTGTGCATGGAATATGCTGAAGAAGCACTGTGTGTCTTTTAACATAGGCCTTGGTGCAAAATTTGAGCCCAGTGTGATGGGAACCTGATAGAAAAGTCTGCATTTCACCTTCATTTGTACTATTTACAACAATAGTGGCGGTTCTTAATCATGCACTTACAGTTATCTGACAGAGACATTGTTCACATACTTATGTTTACTGGAATATTTTTACTATCGTATTTTTTTAAATTTGTCAGTTTTCACTCTCAACTATGGCATTTCTTGTATATATGTAAGATGTAATCACTGTTTACAAAATTTAGTTAATGGCATGAAGCATCATAGTACACAAACTTCTGCCTCTGACCTGATGTGAATAGGGCATACCTAAACTTAAATCAGTTACTTATGAGGAATAGCTTGTGAATGTGTTTGCCAATAACGAAAATAGAAAACACGCCCTTGACTTCTGCAACTATCTAGTTGATAACGCTGGAAGGTCTGTGAGGATTTCTGTGAATGAAGGCGTTATCTGTACAAAGACAATAACAGCAGAAGACTGTAGCGAAATTCAGGAAGACATGTAGTGAATTGATGATTAGTGTGGGGAGTGGCGGTTGGTCCTGAACATAAAAAATGTAACAAATTGTACATTAATCAGTGTGGCCTACGAATTTATTTCACCCTCCTACCTTTATTAGAAAAGCTATACACTTATGCTCTTTCGGGTAATAATGACCCAGTATGGTATTTGAAGAGTATGATGATAATAAAATGCCAAAAATTATTGTAGTTTTAAATGTAGGTGTATTTGTTACAATATAAATAAATTTTACAGTATTAAATGCCAGCAGCTTCAACAACGATGTATGGTCTGGCTCTCAATGACCTGTCCTACAATAGAGTTTTTCTTGGCGTCTGAACTCTCAATTTGGACAGTAGTATCTAGTGTGAGGTTTAGAAACGTGTTTGTTACAATTTGAGCACTTCATTGGTGTCTTGTTGTCAGAATTTGATGGTAAGAATTTGCATCTGGCTTGTTTGCAGTTTCGGTTGCCACCTCTGGAGCTTGGTGTTGGTGGACTTTCTGCTTGTTTTCTTCTAACAATGGCCACTGACCATTTCGTGGGAGCATTTTTCAAACAAAATTTTGAGGAATTACTAGGTAGTTTGCCAAATCGCGGAGGAATATTCTTCTTTTGTGAAGGAAATTATTTCCCTACCCTGGATTTATTTATCTCCACAGCACAAAAGTTTTGTAGGCAGAGGTGTCAATAATATTGTAGAAGATGATCAGTGACCAGCAATTGATTTTCCTCTTGCAAGTGTAGATACCAATACGCTGATCCAATTTGTCTACTGTTCCCTTACTAGCACTGTAGCCCAGTATCATTTTTGGTTTCTTATCTTCTCTGTTGCCTATTGCATTGTGCTCATTAGGACATCCTGTTTGTTCTTCCTTGGATTGTAAGATATGACTTTGGTATCTTTAGGAAAAAGAACTTCGAAGTGTTAACATCATCCTTGCTTGATATATTATTAGGGAGCTGAGACTCTTTTTCTCACCGTCCCCAGCAATGCAAAATGTCTTTTGAGAAATCCTTGGCCTAATGCATATGATGTAAAGAATTGTCACATGTGACACTTTGTCCTTTTAGCTCATGTATCAGATCCATGACAACCCTCACGCCTTGATGTTTCTCAAGTGGTTCTCCAGGTTATTTTCTTGTATTGATTTGTTTCTTCAGAACATAATAAGTAGCAGTATCACACAAAGCCCATATTTTTACTCCATATTTTGAAGGTTTGCTCAGTATATATTGTTTGAATGGACAGCTCCCTCACAAAGCCACCAGCTGTCCATCCACAGTTACATTTGTGCCATGACTATACAGTATTGAAAGTATTTCCACCCACTTATCCCAAAAAACTTTTATAGGTGTCAGCTTGGTGCTCTTCAACGAGACATGTCATCGAAACACAAGACACGTCAGATGCAACACAACCGTTTCAGCAACATTTCAGCAGGAAAGTTGGCTCTATCTGTTTCTGATTTATACACATCAGCTGGTAATAACAGGCTAACATATGTTTCAAGTGTAATTCCATGTAATGCTTTTCAGCTTTCCCCACAGACTCTTTGACCCTCAATATTAGTCATTTCTACCACAATACTCTGAATATTGTCGTTCATCATAACTTGGAAACATGATTTTATGTCATCTATTCCGGCGCCAGCGTACCTTGTAGGACCAGGAATAATTTTCATAATGTTTGCCCTAGATGCTCTCCCAGTTTTGAGAAAAGCTCCTAAGCTCTACGTGATTTTTTTTTTCCTTTAGACTGATTGAGTTGAACAGCATTCACATTGTCATGTAAGGAATCAATATATGAAATGTCTTGTAACTCAGATGAAGGATGAAGTTGTCATCACTGTTGTGATCTTCTTCTTCAGAAGTATTCTTCTCGCTTTCAGATGTAATTACTATGCTTCAATTGCTCATCAGAGAGAACTCGTTTGATGATAGCTACACAGAAATTACTATGATACATTTATGAACTGTGTCTGCACACAGCAGTTGTTAAAATATAACTTTTAACAATAACATGACATAATAAGTTGAGTGCAGTCAGCGACTTGTATTGTTGTATGAACTTCACACATTTAAACAGTACGGAGGCAGATATTTTCTTTCATAAAAAACCGTTATGCGTATACCTGAGGGATGTAGAAATGAAACTTGACTATGATATTTGTACATTCTATGAATTTCTAAGTCCCCTCCCAGTACATACTGACTTGAGGAGCGTAAGTGTAGCAAATTAAGTGTTAGCAAGGTTAAAATGTTTAGAACATTTAAAAAACAAAGTCACCAAGTTTGAAGCAATATCATTTAAATATTAAAAAGTTACAGAAGAACAAATTTCTATTTGGATTTTTTGATCCGAAGATAGCAGCAGGAGTGTTTTATTGCCTGCTGGCCTAAAACTGCTATGAGTAAAGTTATTATGCGAAGTTCATCCTGTGAGGTTCTGAAAAATCCATCTTTAATAGTGTGTTTGATTATCATGGCAGTATAGTATATACAGAAAATGTGAAAATTCTACCAGGAGTCCTTCCTTTATTTAGATTCTTAAAGAAATGTATGTGAGGATAATAATTGGACTAATGTTACAAAGACAATAAATAGTTTTTTTAATCATATACCTAATCCCTGTAAACTATCGGTCCAAATGACCAGTCAAAATCAACAGATTATTCAAGGCAATATGTTCGATGACAACCCAAGGAACAGTGTTACTATTCAACCGGTACTCTAATTGTAGTATCATGTACTGGGCCAGCACTCAGTGTACAGAAAGCAATGCTGATGCCACTGTGATCAGCAGCATACAACAAAAGGTTAACACAGAGTACTTCTTACTTATATCTAGATGAACTTGATCATAAAGCATCACAAGTGGAGATATAACTTGATCCACAACAGCAAAATAAAAACTCTCAATGAAATTAACACTCATGCAGAACATGGAATTCGTAAAGATGTATTTTCTCTGAATTCTGTTACAACACATAGTTTTTTTGCATCACAAATGAAATGGGTACAGAGTTTGTCCAAGTGGTGCATTGGCTACTGCGTCGAGGCCACATGTTTAACTAACTTATTCGATGCACTTTGAAATCACAGGAAGTGTCTTGGGCTCACTGTTGTCTTCTCAGAATGTGCAGCGCTATCTGTCAACCTGACAGCTTATGCAATGGAACATGATGGATTTGCCCTACAGCTACACTACTTCAGAAGTAGAGGTTACATTCCAGAATCACATTCGATGGTGTTGTGGACTCTGATCTGAAGACTGGTTTGATGCAGTTGTCTATGTTCATTTATTTTGTGTAAATCTGTTCAACTCTACAAAACTAATGCAGCCTACATTCATCTGAAACTGCTTAATGTATCCAATCCTTGCTCTCTGTTTACAGTATTTACCTCCATCACTTCTCATTGTTATCAGACTGGTGATTCCTTGATACTTTTTTTAGTATATGTCATATCAACAGATTTCATATTTTAGCCAAGTTATGCTATAAATTTAGTTTTCCTCCCAACTTCTTATTTTGTTACACTTTTCCTCTAAGATGGCGATGTATGGGACAGTTTTTTCGAATTTTGTTTGCTGTTTATCTGTAACTAAATACATAATACGAGTATATGGAAAACAATTTGTTACAGTCTCATCTATCAATGGTGGTGTAAGGAGTAATTTATTGCAATTTTTGTGTAATATGGAGTAACCTGTTACAGTTTTTCAGTAATGTGAGATGTAATCGGTTACAACACTGATGTAACATAGTAGAATTTGTTACACTTCTGCAGTATATAACTTGAGGACAACTTGTAACAAGTATATTATTGAAATGGTGACATATGAGACAATTTGTTACAAATTCCTTTTTTGCTTGTCTGTAACCATGATAGTATATAGGCTGTGTATTACATTTTGTTCTGGTCTGGGACAGCATAACAAACTGACCAGTGTCACATGCAGTTTCTTGTTATGTATTTAGAAGAGAAATTATAAATAGAAGACAAACAGAGGCACAATGATAGGAGACGCATTTGGTAAAGCGGCAGAAGAGGTAATAGCTGGTTCTTTAATGCGGACAACTGCCCATTATCATTATAATCATCATTGTCATCACTATTATTATTATTAACATACTTCATTACAAAGAGTAATACTACAGTTTGGTCACCTCCAGTAATGGATACATGGCTTCATTGGTTATTCTGAAACAAAGATAGGAAGACTTAAGTTTTATGTGTCTTGTTAATATTGCTGTGCAATAAGAAGAGTTTGGTAATTTAGCCGCCAGTCTTAGGTGTATCATTGTAAAATATTTCTTTTGTAATGTTCCATTTTGTAGTCTGCTGCCCTTTTTCCCTTTCTGTTTGTAACATTTGTTTCATGAAGGACTTGAGACATTTCATGTAGCTAACTTCCTCTAGTGATTTGGATGCCTTGTTTACCAGCTGATCCACATGTTCATTTCCATGTATGCCTGTGTGAAATTTTATCCATGAGAAGTCTATAAACCAGTTGTTCTTTTGCAACATTCTTATTTTACTTCTTGTTTCTTCAGTTAGGGTGTTGTGAAGATATGGATTCCTCAACGAAGTGATGTTTTATTGTCAGTCTGCATTACAGTAGTTCTTTGTAAGCCATCAAGTATGTTTATCTTTTCGAGAGAAAGGTTGCTATTTTATGAGAGGAAGTTGCTAATAAATATAGAATTGATTTAATTTTCTGTCAAAAAATGAAAACTGATTCTGCCACAATAACATTTATAGTTACATAAATTATACATTTCATTAGCTAAGAAAACATTAGTTTATATAAAATAACCTGAGGAATATTGTAATGTAACACAATTTTCAAATTTATTGGTGCCATCCAGAATAAAAAGGGTGAACCATTATGTAAAAGAACTTTATGAACAGTATTTATATAGTCTTTTACCATCACTTAATGGAGATATTAATGAGAAATTATATTATTCTCCATTTCAGACCATAATCCAATAGTACCTAATGTTGGATGCAAAAAAGTCCCGCCAGCTTTTGTCATAGGAGAAGATGCAATTCAAGAAGCAAGCATTTCAGCATCCCATCAGACCCCTTTCTCAACTTCTACAGCGATTGATGGCTATTCTGAAAGGAGAAAACAGACCAATATGAAGAAGATGAAGTCGTTAAAAGCAAAGAAAGCATTGTAATTACGAAAGCGGAGGGTAGAGAAGGAGATGGTAGGAGAAGAAGAAGAAAACAAGAAGAAGAAGAAAACAAAAATGGTGAGGAAGATGATGATGTTGACGTTGGTTTGGTGTTGACAGTGGTGGTGGTGGTTTCGACGACGACGACGATGATGATAATGATGACAATGACAATAATGACGATGATGATGATGATGATAAAGATGAAGAAGAGTTATGAAAGTAAATTATAGCAGAAACAAGAGCCATAATGGCAGCATCGTCCTTTGATATACCAAAAGACAAAATGTGTGATGCTGTATGCAGTAATTTTAATCGGAATCAGAAGTAGGATGATTAACGTTTGACTGGTAGACACTGATGAGAATGATTTAGTAACTCACAATAAAGGATAATTGGGACCAAGAACATTATATAATATATTGTCAAAATTAAACCGAGCAAAAAGAGATCTTCAAAATAAGCTAACATTGTCAGGGTTACAATGCTCATAAAATATTCTTTGCTACAGGCCATTGAATTCCAACAGAGGCTGCAAATATACAAATATTTTTAACCTAAAATAAATAAAAGTGACAGATCATTATTGGGAGATGACATATGTATCAGCATGGAAATTCTCGGTCTTGGAGAAGATGAAAATGAGCTTGGCATTCGTGATTGGAAGACGCTGACCAGCAAATCATTAAGACGTATCGGCTATGTCCATTGAAATTACCCAAATGAATTGAGCAGAGCGATTACTTTTTTGTCCTAGCGTCGAAAGTGGCAGCCAATAATTCACATGGTAATCAAATAATATCTGTTGAATATGAACTACGGGAAGCAGTGATTATTGTTTTCATTTGTGGCACGAATTAGCCATTTCATGGCACATTTGAATTCCCATCTAACGTAGCAATTTCCACCAGTGCGGATCAGGCACTCCACTCACATCAGAGGACACAGGTACCGGTGAGCTTGTGGATGCAGCACCACTCTGAGATTAGCTGGCGTGGTGTGGTACAGCAAAGGCAGTTGCTGGAGCAGAACTGGCCACATCTTCCGGGTGCCAGCACTGGATCTTCGTGAGAAGCGGCAGAAAAATGTGCTGCGTGTCGCTAGGGGCTAAGCATTGGCTTGATGGCCGAGCTTGTTTGATATCGGTGGGGCCAGCACAGGCTGTGCTGGTGTCTGAACCGTGACATGTGATGGAGAATGGATGAGGGATGAGGCAGCCGTCGTGGAACAAGGAGTTGGAGTCTACTGGCTAAAGCCGACATATGTTCTGGAGGAAGCTCAAATGTGTCACCTGAGGTTGGAACAGATAGTTTGGAGACAGCAAGGCAGCGGAGGTGCGGACCATAAACATTTTATGTGGCCTGCTGTTAACGTGACGCATGGTTTGGCTGGAATGGGAGATGATGTTTGCCTCTGTACATCCAGAGTCACGAAGGCAGAAACGCATAAATGTTTGTGGAAGCAAGATTTAATACACAACGATTGGAAGACTATAATGGCTTTGTATGTTTTGTCAAGCTTTTGACCTCATGAAACACGGCAGGGCCAGTATTGTACCTGTATTCTGAGGAGCTGTGTTATGGTAGGAAATGGTGGGGCCATGTGCTGCCTGTATATTGCAGACCAGCAAATTGTCTGTCATACTGTATTTTAGTGATAGTCTTTTAGTGATTCAAGTTCCCTTTCTCTGTATATCGATAACTGATGTACGTTTGGTTGTTTTATCACTGTAGATTGTGTGTGTCGTCCATGCTGTCTGTCAGTTTGTGTTTGCTTAAGGTGTTGGTCATAGCAGGGTGTCCTTATGCTACCTTGTTGCCTAGTGTGCATTGTTGTAGGTTATAGTGAGTGCCCTGTTTCTAAATTTCAATCAGTGAGGCGAATTAGTTACATAGGGTGATATATGTAGAAGTTAAGATTTTCAGACTGTATATGTATTTGTGCCCCATGAAGCTTTTTATTATGATTGTTGCTTGAGAGCACATTTTCCTAAATTTGTTTGTTGTTATTTCAGGTATTAAGTTATTTGAAAAATTTAGCACGAATTTCTAATTTGTTTTGATTATCCACGCACTCTCTTAATTGTGTATTTCATTTGTCTTAAAAAAATAAAATTACAGTTGTTTAAGGGTCCACACTTGACAACCCCCAGACAAACCTCATTACCACCGAAATCCTGCCCCACAAAATTTATGATTGCTGTTGAAAATAATAAATTGAATGATTTAATTACAGAGTGGGAAATGCATATAAGAACATTTTGTCAGTTGAAAGACAGTCACAGAAGTGCATTCTGACAATTATAAGGCTCTGTAAACATGCACATAATTACTGTGTGGAATTTTACGTACTGAACAGCGCTCTTTGGTTCCTGGCAATAGAGGGTGATAGTATTTCATTTCAAAGAACTGAACATACATGTAAAATCACAGTGTGTGTTTGTGTGCTTGTACATACAGGGTGTTACAAAAAGGTACGGCCAAACTTTCAGGAAACATTCCTCACACACAAATAAAGAAAAGATATTATGTGGACATGTGTCCGGAAACGCTTAATTTCCATGTTAGTGCTCATTTTAGTTTCGTCAGTATGTGCTGTACTTCCTCGATTCACCGCCAGTTGGCCCAATTGAAGGAAGGTAATGTTGACTTCGGTGCTTGTGTTGACATGCGACTCATTGCTCTACAGTACTAGCATCAAGCACATCAGTAAGTAGCATCAACAGGTTAGTGTTCATCACGAACGTGGTTTTGGAGTCAGTGCAATGTTTACAAATGCGGAATTGGCAGATGCCCATTGGATGTATGGATTAGCACGGGGCAAAAGCCGTGGCGCGGTACGTTTGTATCGAGACAGATTTCCAGAACGAAGGTGTCCCGACAGGAAGACGTATGAAGCAATTGATAGGCGTCTTAGGGAGCACGGAACAGTCCAGCCTATGACTCGCGACTGGGAACGACCTAGAACGACGAGGACACCTGCAATGGATGAGGCAATTCTTCGTGCAGTTGACGATAACCCTAATGTCAGCGTCAGAGAAGTTGCTGCTGTACAAGGTAACGCCGACCACTTCACTGTATGGAGAGTGCTACAGGAGAACCAGTTGTTTTCGTACCATGTAGAGCGTGTGCAGGCACTATCAGCAGCTGATTGGCCTCCACGGGTACACTTCTGTGAATGGTTCATCCAACAATGTGTCAATCCTCATTTCAGTGCAAATGTTCTCTTTACGTATGAGGCTTCATTCCAACGTGATCAAATTGTAAATTTTCACAATCAACATGTGTGGGCTGACGAGAATCCGCACGCAATTGTGCAATCACGTCATCAACACAGATTTTCTGTGAACGTTTCGGCAGGCATTGCTGGTGATGTCTTGATTGGGCCCCATGTTCTTCCACCTACGCTCAATGGAGCACGTTATCATGATTTCATACGGGATACTCTACCTGTGCTGCTAGAACATGTGCCTTTACAAGTACGACACAACATATGGTTCATGCACGATGGAGCTCCTGCACATTTCAGTCGAAATGTTCGTACGCTTCTCAACAACAGATTCGGTGACCGATGGATTGGTAGAGGCGGACCAATTCTATGGCCTCCACGCTCTCTTGACCTCAACCCTTTTGACTTTCATTTATGGGGGCATTTGAAAGCTCTTGTCTACGCAACCCCGGTACCAAATGTAGAGACTCTTCGTGCTCGTATTGTGGACGGCTGTGATACAATACGCCATTCTCCAGGGCTGCATCAGCACATCAGGGATTCCATGCGACGGGGGGTGGATGCATGTATCCTCGCTAACGGAGGACATTTTGAACATTTCCTGTAACAAAGTGTTTGACGTCACTCTGGTACGTTCTGTTGCTGTGTGTTTCCATTGCATGATTAATTTGATTTGAAGAGAAGTAATAAAATGAGCTCTATCATGGAAAGTAAGCGTTTCCGGACACATGTCCACATAAGATATTTTCTTTCTTTGTGTGTGATGAATGTTTCCTGAAAGTTTGGCTGTACCTTTTTGTAACACCCTGTATACAGGGTGACACAGAATAACAGGAATGTTTGAACTGAGTAGTGGCAACTATGGGCAGGTGGCAGCACTGCGGGTTAGTGACAGCGAGTAAACAGTCCGCCATATCAACAATCATGGATCAGTGGAACAGACAACAGCGTGCGGTAGCCATAAAAATGTTATATTAAAACAATGATGGTCTGGTAGCAGCGCAGATGGAGTTTCGACGTTTTTATAATTTAGGACGTCATGATGCCGTTCCGTCGAAACACACGATAAAATGTTGGATTAATAACTTTTTTGAGACTGGATCTGCCCTCAAGAAGAAACTAACAGGACGCCCAAGAAGTGTGCGTCCTCCAGCGAACATTGATGTTGTACTCGAGTCTGTCTTACGGAGCCCACGGCATTCGTTCATAAGCAAGCAGCATTGGTTAAATGTCCCAGGAGAGTGTTCTTAGAATTCTTCATCTAGATTTAAAATTTCTTCCTTACAAACAAAATGCAACAATTGAAGGACAATGATTACCGGTAACGATTAGGATTCAGTCAACAAATGATAACAAAAATTAACAATGACGATGAATTTCTAAACAAGTTGTGATGTCAGATGAGGCACATTTTCATCTCACAGGTTATGTAAATAAACAGAACTACCGTTACTGGGCAAACACAAATCCTAATGACGTTCACGAGCGCCCTTTACATGCTGGTATAGTGACAGTATGGTATGGTGTTTCATCACATGGAATTGTCGGACCGTATTTTTTCGCAAATGAACAGGGAAACACAATAACTGTCAATGCCGATCGTTACATGGAGATATTAAGAACCTTCGTTACACCTGTTTTGAACAACTTTCCCAACGTTCAAGAAGCCTGGTTTCAACAGCACGGAGCGACATCACACACTGTACGGCAATCAATGGCGAATGTGCGAGAATTGTGATCTCACGGTTCGGTAACCTTCCCTGGGCCCCCATGATTCACCAGATTTATCCGTTTGTGACATTTTCTTGTGGGGATGCCTCAAGAGCAAAGTCTACATGACTCGACCAAGAACCCTGGATGAGATAAAACAGAGATATCGGGATGCAACTCACAGTATCCCAGCTGAGATGTGGCAGCGCTCAATGAGGAATCTGAACAGCAGATTTCACGAATGTATTCGTACAGGAGGACGCCATCTAAAGGACATAATTTTTTATAAAATGATAAATTCCATCAGTGTTTCGTAACTGGCAAAATATTAGGTTTCAATTACTAGGAATGCAATTTCTTTCCTTCATCACTTCTAGTTTTATTGGATTTTGGAAATGCACCCGTTTTTCTGTGTCACCCTGTATTTATGTAATTTGTGATAAATTACGGAATATTTTTGAATATGGCACCAATTTACGCAACTCAGGTGAAACTTACATTATTTTGAAAATTGTGTACTACAGTCAACACTTGTGATCATGGTGCCAAAAAACATTCAGACACTTTTGAGTATGTTGGGCTAAATACTGTCTGGCTGTTTTATTTTAATGGGCTTCTTGCTAGAAATACTGCTCTGTGATTGGCCGTTTCATTTTAATGGACGCTATTTTTTAAAAATTTTTCCAGCAGTGCCATCATGCGTTTTTTTTTAATTTTTTCGAACACCAGCTTGGACTTTTAACTTTCCCTCCAGCATCATCTTCAGTTGTCATTTCATGTGTTAGCTCCTAATATGTTGCCACAATGGACTAGCACTTGCACTCGTCAAGGTCATTCAAGGACAAAGTAAGCCACAAGCCCAATATCTATAATACTGAAAAAGTTTCAGTTTACTCACGATCACCAATTTTCAGTCACATCTAATGGCAACGCCCAGTATACGGGATGTAACAGAACGACGTTTTAAAATTTTGGGACTGTAGAGGACGAAATTTTGAACATTGTGTTATGAGGAACCTATACCTGGAAATGAGAAATAAAAGTTTCTACAGCCATCACTGTGCCATTGAAAATCTACGAACTACCAGTATGAGAAGTTACCAGGTAAGATTTTCAGTGAACATGTGGGCTGGAATTCTTTGCTGTCACCTTAACGGACCGAACATCTTACCGTATCATTTGAACGGTGCATGATATTTGAATTTTCTGGACAGCCAATTTTGTCAACTTACGGAGGACGTTCCCTTGCAACTGGACACTAGTTTGTGGTGCACTTCATCATCTGGCCAAGGCATATCTCACCGACAACTGTAGACAGAGAGTAATTGGAAGGGTATGCCCAGTCACTTGGTCTCTGTGCTCCACTGACTTCAAACCCCGGGGATTATGTAAAGTCCTTTGTGTACTCAGTGCTAGTACGAACAGTGTCTGAGCTGACTGAGCGTGTCTTTCGAGCACTTGATACCACCAGAGTGGAGCGCGGAATCTTAGAGGGAATCGTCGTTCGTCGTCGCAAATTCTGTAACGAAGTTGATGGTCGTCACACTGAACTTTATCTCTACAGTAGTGAAGCCGCAGAGTCGGTACTGCACAGTCAATAAACGTTTCCCAAACTACAGCATTTCTGGTGTTTCATTTAGACCATGGAACGCGAAGAAAATGCACAATGCTGTAGAAACATTATTTCACATTTCCGGCTATAGGTTCGTTATATCAAAACGTCAAACGCTCTACACCCTCCCAAATTTTTAAAACGTAATACTGTATCGTCCTGTATAACTATAGGAGCGCGATCATTTATTAAACTGGTTTTAGGAGTGCTTTCCTCCGACAAACAGTAAGCGGCGTGGATGTGTGTGATGTCCTTAGGTTAGTTGGGTTTAAGTAGTTCTAAGTTCTAGGGGACTGATGACCTTAGAAGTTAAGTCCCATAGTGCTCAGATCCATCTGAAGGTTCCACCACAGTTTTACAGAATGCATTCTCCGGACGATAAAGGTGGTTGTTAATGTAACGGGTTCAAACAGTAATGTTCAGAGATAATTTCCAAGAAATGCAACACTTTTTTTTTCAAGGAACAGATCTTAAATACTAGAGAAGCAATCGCTAGCACGAAAAGTGTATGTATTTTTGACTCTTGTTCATGTAAATGGCGAAATGGGTCATTTGTAGATATCACTATAGTACAGAGACTACTCGGCATAATCTACTGAACTCATATGATTGACATCGTACATTTTTTAAATGGACTAATATTCAAATGCTTCAGTTTAACATAAAAACTAACGCTGAGGAAAATCTGTCGTGTAATGGCTTTTATCGCTTACTATTACTCTTGCTTTGTACTTTAACTATTATAAATCTTACATTTTTTTAATTTTGTGAGGAAAATAATAGAACTGTAAAGAGGAATATATATTGTCTACGGGTGGAGTGCATTGATTCTTTGTTATAAGCATTTATCTTACCAGAAACTTGGCAACATTCCTGAAAATACCACCAATTAAAAGTTGATGGAGGTTTCATGCATATGCATAGAGGTCCTAAATTTAATGCACTCATCCAGAACAGATTGGCAACGGGTGCGAAATGTTAAACTGATGTGGGAACAACTGCCTCTCGTGGAGTGAAATTTATGGCTGAGCACAGTTAATGAGGCTAAAATAACCGATTCCGCTTAAAATGTGGTTAGCGAAGAGAAATAAAAATCAGGAGACGTGAGTGTAACTGACCACATGTTATTTATTTGTTTGACAGTTATCTCTAATAACGCGAAAAATTCTGCGCAAGAGAATGGGATGACTTTTGGAAGAGAGTGATTAAAATTGTTAATGTAGCTTATATTCCATAAGATCCTTAAATCGTTTCAGTGGATTACCACAGTAGTTGTTCCTTATAATGAAACGCGGCCGATTTCCTTATGTAATATCACATTTTATTACGGAAATAACTGTGACAGATGCAGTGCTGTGTGTAGGAAACAAAGACGTTACTCCTCGCATAAGAAAAACGAACATTATCATTACATTAGCTCTGATTTTTATTATCTCTGTTGTTGGGTGTATTGTTAATAACTCCGATTTCGGTGTTGCTCTGATTAAGACGAAGGGAATATTACATATTATAACTTGATAGTGAGAGTACAAGTTGTATTCAAGGAAAAAATAAACGAGTACCCATCTCTGATAAATACCGTAGTTAGGTAAAACTCGAACTAAATATTACACTTTGTAGTCGTTCTAATTTCTATAGAAAATTTCAGCTACACTATGTGGACGTGGAGTTGAACAAACGCTGGGGAGATCGTCGAACGAACCCGCAAATAAACTAAAAGCGGTGGCTCGTTTTATTTTACAGGTTACTATCCCTCTGTGTAGGGGCTGTAATTTTTGATATTCTTTTTTTTTTCAAACCAGCAAGGTAAAACAGAGGCCACTACTTCCTCCACATCAAGGGGATTTAGTGCTCACGTACTCACAGTAAGCCGTGAACACTTCCCAATTTATCAATGGAGGATAATTGAAAATTATTATTACTATTATCGGTGCCATGCGTGCAATGGTCGTGCCAGGCGCGCTATATTGAGTCTTGATACTATCATTAATGGCGCGAGACCTGCACGACCTTGTAGCAACCGTTATAGTTCTTCATTATTCTACTGTGACACTAAGGATGGATCCTCGCAATGAAAGGGAGAATGTACAGATTAAAGGACTCATTTATTTAACAGTTGAATACTGAAAAAATATACAATCAAATGGGGGTGGGGGAAGAAAGAATTGAGTTCAGCAGCTTGCCCTAACGCTCGTTCATAATAAGCCACGATAGCAGGAGACAAGGAATTTTAGGGACGATCGCCGTATTATCAAATGGGGTCCAATTTACTAAAGGAAGGGGTTGCAGGCATGCAACGACCACCACCATGAATCAGCCAAATACTAAGAAAGATGCTACTGTGGGTGAATCGCTAGGTAGCCTCCTGTACTAAAGGAATACAACCAGGAAGACGCGAAACTATTCATATAACTTTGGATCACGGTCCGTCTACGTTAACGAAACATGAAGGGGCGCCAGACACTCACCACGTGGCGTAGGACAAAGGGCACAAGTTTTCAAGCTAGGAAGACATAAATTCTGAGTCGAATTTTACACAGGAGAACTGAAAGAGCTTCTGTCGGACGAAGTGGAAAAGTGAGCATGAATGTATGCACTTTAGTGCCGTACTGCAAGCTTCTGTGACTAACCAACACGTCTCGCACATTATGCCCGACTGTATAAGGAAAACCCTACAGTCTTGTAACAGGGAGAACATTGCATAAACCGTAATTAAAGGAGCGCACATCAGTACAATGACCTATAAGGTTCCCTCTGGGCCGCAGGGCGCGAATCTACAGTGCACGTCGGCGCTCATGCTTACCGAACTTCATCTCCTGGAAGCAGCACCTCCGGCCTCAGGCACGGTCACACTAGAACTTGTAAGTAGGCTGTTTATGTTTTCTCTATGTAAGTAGGCTGTTTATGTTTTCTCTATGTAAGTAGGCTGTTTATGTTTTCTTATTGGCAACGTTACGTAGCGCTCAATACGAAAATCACTGGCTGTGCTGTGTGCAGTCTGTGGCTAGTTTGCATTGTTGTCTGCCATTGTAGTGTTGGGCAGCGGCAGCTGGATGTGAACAGCGCGTAGCGTTGCGCAGTTGGAGGTGAGCCGCCAGCAGTGGTAGATGTGGGGAGAGAGATGGCGGAGATTTGTAATTTGTCATGAACTGCTATATTTATATATGATGATATCAAGGTAAATACATTGTTTGTTCTCTACTAATATCTTTCATTTGCTAACTATCCCTATCAGTAGTTAGTGCCTTCCATAGTCTGAATCTTTTATTTAGCTGGCAGTAGTGGCGCTCGCTGTATTGCAGTAGCTTGAGCAGCGAAGATTTTTGTGAGGTAAGCGATTTTTGAAAGGTATAGCTTAATGTTAGTCAGGGCCATTCTTTAGTAGGGAATTTTGAAAGTCAGATTGCGTTGCGCTAAAAACATTGTGTGTCAGTATAAGCACAGTCATGTATAAATTGTTCAAAGGGGACGTTTCATATGTCGACCCTTAGCCTAGGATACCTCACTGGAATCTTCTGATTTTTTCTTGTAGTTTGTGTATTTAGTGTAGCTTTTGTTTATTGCTAGCGCGTAATTGTAGAGAGAATCTCCTTTGTAGTTGTAGCCTTTCACTGTTGTACAGTAAAACAGTTGTGGCATGCATGTAGATTTGCACCAAGTATTTCGCAGCTACGCTTGCAATTAACTAGATATTATTTTCAGTGCTATGTTAATGTGTTCTCCTATTTTTGCACTTCAAATTGTGCTTTTCTGTGTTATCGTGTGAAATACTGTGACAATAATGGCGTGTGAAAAACGTAATTCTAGGCTCCAAAGTAAACTGAGAAATGACAGTGAAGACGAAAGCAGTGTGTTAGCGCCGCAGAGTAATGAATTAACTAATGTTCAAAGTAGTAATTTGGTAATTGCGCATAGGGAAATGGAGCGGGCGGCAAACAATGGTGTAGACAGTGAAACAGGTAGTGAACAGGGAAGCGTTATCGATCGATTGGTCGGCAACAGCTCGCCTCAGGAATCGGGAATGACAGAACACAATATTGCAAATACTGCAGACTCAGGTTTTGGGTTCCCACCGTTTTCTCAAATGAGTCAAGACACATTTTCCACTTGTCAAAATGTGAATGTTGCCGGTGCAATTTCACTGCCGAAAAGCACTGAGGAACATGTTTCAGACACCAGTGCATTGTTATTACAATTAATGCAACAAATGGGACAAAAGCTTCAAAAGTTAGACACAATGGAACAAAATCAGAGACAAACACAGCAAAAGCTTCAAAAGTTAGACACAGTGGAACAAAATCTTAAAAAGTTAGACTCATTGGAACAAACACTTGAACAAACACGTGAAGATTTAACTACTGAGTTACATAACATTGAATCGAAATGTCAAAAAGTCTGTAATGACGTAAAAACACAAATTTGTGAGCATTTTCAACCTATTTTTTCGCGGCATGAAAATGCATTACAGAATCACGAAGCAGCCATAAAAGAACTGCAAATTATTGTTCATGAAAATCATGAGACCTTGCAAGCTAAATTTGACTCAGTTGCATCTACCGATTCGGTTACGCAACTTGCAAAAACTCAGGAAAACTTTAAGGACACAGTAGATACTCTGAAACTTGGTTCAGAAAAACACACTGAAGAAATAAGGACACTATCGGAGAAAGTAGCCGAACTTTCGGATCAGGTCACTAACTTATCTACAAAGGTAGATGATGATCTGAATGACACAGGACCTGTAGCCTTCACTGACACAGAAGAGTATGAACAAATTAGAAAATTCAAACAGAATCAAAATCAAATCAATACACAGTACAAAAGAGAAATCCGGGAAGTACAAGATCAGCTGACACAGGTAATACAAGAATTACGTATTTCAGAGGATACTCGCGCCCCAATACGGGAAGAGGGACACAGAAATACGGAACAGCCACAAAATAATAACACAGGGCATTTCGGAAGTTATGAAAGAAATTGGCAATGTGCACCGAATTTTGAGATGGAACGGCCGACACGACCTAACAATGACCGATATGCGACTCGCCGACATGATGATTTTGACTATAAGCTGTTCATTACTACACGTAAATTCAAAACATTTAAGAATTCTAGCAACGACATTCATCCACAAGCATGGCTCCATCAATTCTCGCATTGTTTTCCTCCCAACTGGTCGTTGGAACACAGATTAGAATTTATGTGTGGCTACTTGGAGAATGAACCAGCTGTAAGAATGCGATCGGTAATTCACGATTGCCACAGTGAAGGAGAGTTTTACCATGCCTTCCTCTCAGCATATTGGTCTCAAGCTACACAAGACCGTGTAAAACATAGCATCATGATGATGAAACACTTTGAACAATCTGAATTTTCCAGTCTTGCCAAATATTTTGAAGACATGTTGCATAAGAATCAATATCTTTCAAACCCATACAGCCCCTCAGAACTCATCCGCATTTGCTTACTCAAATTGCCTGAACATTTACGACATATTATTTTAGCAGGACGTTGCAAAGACGACATTGAAGCATTTCAGGAACTCTTACAAGAATTAGAAATTGACACTGACAATCGCGGAACGCGAAACCAGGAACACAACAATTACAGGTCACATCCGTCGCAATTCCGCGATGAAAGAAGTAATAACTTGACACGACAAGGCTATTCTCACAACACAAATCGTGACCAAAACAGACACCACCCGTATGACAACCGTTGGCAGAGTAATACTAGTTACAGAGAAAGATCGCATTTCCGTAGTAAAGAATATGACAGAGCTTACCTTAGAAACAGACAATTTGGGAACCAAAACAATTATTATCAAGGGAGACAGAATAACTTTATACGCAACGGTCCAGCGCGCAGTTACGACTCAGGGAGAAATTCTGCACCACATGACCGACAAACAAGAAACTATGTAAACTACCGACAAAACGACAGACGTGAATTTCATCAGAACTGGCGGGACTCTAACAGAGCTGGGCCCTCTCGGCAAGGCGAATTTGTAGAAGTTAGGTCTCCTAATCCCAATAACGACGCACGCCAACAAAGAGACAGACAATGACTCGCACAGCAGGCAGCCGCGTGCGCCCGCTGGCTCCGAGAAAAATAACATAAGACGCTAGCCTTGAGAAAAATTTTAGCATTCTTTACGGATGTATACAACTTGATATTTGCTTTGAAGTTGAAACTCTGTGCACTAGGAAGAGTAAAGGTTTACACCACATTTCACATGTGAAACCATTTGTTGAAAGATAATCTGCTTTTTAACTTTGTCTTTGCCATAAACCGTTTCCCTTTACATTACTAGTATGCTATGTTAGACTTAAGAAACTGTTAACATACAACAATGTTTGAAGTTAAATATCCAGTCTAGAACCTAGGGAACATTTTTAAACAGAAATTATGAATGAATTGTTATAGTGAACAGACGACACAGTGTTGTATTTGTACATTCTTGCTTGTTAGTTGCACGATTACGTAACGACTATCAGGCTTACATACTTAGGACACATACTGGTACTGCTAATGAGATTTTAATGCAACATTTTGGTTTACTTGAAAATACATTCTGGGTTTAAAGTACTTTCTGTGAGATACCAGAGGACACAGTGGTTAGTTTATGTGACAGCTACACGATGTTATCACGACGCTACTAATGAGTGACAATTTACAATGTTGCTTTTGCAGTGTATCTGTTTTATATCTGCACAGTTTTCTGTTTTATTCTGGAAAGTAAAACAGGTTTTAGTAGTAACTTTTGTAGTATAGCTACAATGACACTGCCTTTTCCGTAGCACAACAATACGTTACAGTACAGTACTATCTTCATCACGGCAATAAGCGTAATAACTAAGACATTTATACGCAAAGCATTTCACTTTTGTGTATTATGAGGTAAGTACATTGACTTCTGCAGAACTTAGCTTTCGGAGGACGATAACTACGACACTTCCACAGAGATTATGTTGCGACAAGATGCACAGTTTAGCGCTACAGTACACGCATTTGAGTGATTAATCTTATACTTAAAACACTTATTTTTAAATATTTTTTTAATTACAAAGAAAGTTTTCCGTGATACATTTCATTCCATTGCTGTAATTTGTAACACCTGGGAGTATAATTACATTTATCCTCAGGGGGGTACACGCTCACTTTGTGTACCATGTGTTTGGCAAGCACAAGGAGCCCTAGCTAATACGGTATTTGCTTATACAACTTTACACTTCGGTACCATATTTCTCTAACACACAATTACACAGCTATCTGATTATTTGACAGAGAAACAAACATTTTTTGTTTTACTACGTCAGTGACAGATGTTTACGCAATTACAGAGTTGGATAACTTCACACTTATGAAATTGTATTTTGTCTGTACTTTGTAAACTGTTCATATTTTTTTTTTGGAACCATTGTGATACTATGAGAGCTTTGAATGATGTATTTGGTATGGATTCATGATTTTTAAAGTACGTTTGAGGCAGATGACACTTTTGGCATGAGCAGAGAATTTTTTTAATTATTGGAGGAAGCTACGACGATTTTGAGATTTGACTGAGGTGTTATGATGTTATTATTACGACGACGATGTGTATTATGCTGCTGAGGTATGTTTATGATTAATAGGCTGATGCTATATGAGTTATTTGATTAAGCCACGTAGCTGTTATGATGAAATATTGAAGAAGTGTCGACGAATATGGTAAGGAATAATGAGTAGTGTTTAGGGACTCTGGTTTGTGAAAAAGGTTGTTGGAAACCAAGATTCGTACTTTAAGAGTTATGAAATGTGCGTAAATGCGTGACTGTATCAAAATGCTGACGAATATTTTATTTGGACACTTATATTTATAGGATTTTCTTTCTACAGATTTGCAACGCTAATTCTTGACCTGTGAAATATTTTTATGTGAGACTGTCACTGTAGCGGAAACTGCTGTCGTAAATATTTCCGTAAGAAAGTTAAGTGACCACCTGCACGTAATGCGTCATGGGCTTCCACCTGGGCGACAGCCGCCCGAAAAAAAAAAAAAAAAGCCATTAGCCTTTCAGCGGCACAGGTAGAAAAAAAAGGGAGGCCATTATCCTGGCTATTGACGTTCCTTTGTAGAAAGCATCGCAAATATTACACCCTCATTACCTGAAAACATATGGTTACTCGTACTTTGTGCTAATTACTGAAATGCTTATGAATTGATGGGAAATATTCGTACATCTGCACACCTGATTATGACAAGTGTCTTTCTACGAGAGTTGAGAGCTACTGACTTACGAAATGCCACATGACTATTGAATGATATTTTTATGCTTTGGTTTGCGTAATTGCTTATTTCATTTGACATCTGTTTTCCAGCTGTGTTGCAGCATTGGTTTCATAAAATAAAATTAAATGCATTTGCTAATGTGAACACTTTCTGTCAACAGATCTGTTAAATAATAATTTTGTGATCCACATTCTTCAAAAAAGGAGCACTTGGAAAGGAAAGAACAATAAGAAGGGACTAGTAACAGTAACTGCATACATAATATTCTTTTCCAGTACATGGTAATATTTCTTTTACAATAAGTTGTTGTGGTGCACCACTTTAATTACTTAGACATTAAGATGTGATTATACATTACCCTTATCTGCATTGTTATCTTTACTGTAATATTTTTTCTGCTTGAGCTATGTCATGTTTAGATATAAGCTGCTGTTTGCCAAGCATAGTGCTACTGAACTTTAATTTGTGTTATTCTGCTAAGCCAGATTTATTTTTTTGTTTGCTGCGCATTGCCTCATATTAGTTGTAATGGTGAATTGCTTGGTAATTTAGATTTACTGTAGCTTGCTTTGCGATTTTCCATTTTTTTTTTCATTGCTGTTTATATTAATTGTTTTATGTGCTGCTGCATTGCCTCGTCCCTTAGTTTAGCATCTGAGCTCAGTAGATTTAAGTTAGCTTAAGAGGGGGTAGCCTATAAGAGAATGAGTTGCGATGAATTTGAAGAAATGCACTGAGAGGCTATACGAGAAAAGTACGGGAAGGAGGTATAGATAGGACCTTTTGGGAATAATGATGAATGGAGATCTCCAAGAAGTAAAGAAAGTTTTGTTTGCAAAATACTGCAGTACAACAAACCCTGTCCTTTCCTTTTGTATTATCCCACTATATGTTTGTGTACCCTTGTGTATTTGTTTTCTTCCTGTCTCTGTGTAGTTTCATAGAAATTTTTTTTCTTTTAATATTAAGCTACATTCACTATGATGAGGAATACTGTTATCCTCGAATATAATTGGCATTAATAATATGTTATTTACTTTGTAAAGATGTTAGACATTATTAATTCTGTTCTGTTTAATGCTCATGTGTGAAGTTGATGTTTCGAAAGTTACTCTGATCTTTTATGTATGTACTCATGTCATAATTCCTGTAACACTGATGTATATGTTATTTCGATTCTTTTGTAAAGCCCATATTACTACAAACGTTATCTGTACTATTATGTTCTTTAATGATGTATTTGTACCTTTGTAATTGTATTCTTATGTTATTAAATTGTAATTGTCACCAGTTCATGATATTATTAACTTGTTAGTTACATTTCACTGCACACGTTTCTGTTGGTCATAGTATATGGACAATATGTGAGAAGTTGGGACTGTTAGTGTTTGCACGTGTGTTACTAATTCAGCAAGGGACTGGATAACAGCATTGCTGGTTCTAAGGACAATTCCAAAAACTTTGTGAATGCACAAGTGGTCGTTATGGACTTGCTATATTATTCGCAAGACTCTTCGATGGTGATTGTGCACCTGCACAGTCGCAACAGATCGCAACAGATGGCTGCTGGCCATCTCTACAAGGACTACAGTGGGTCTGCATCTTTGATGACCCACCATGCCATTATTTCTACAAGGACTGCAGTGGGTCTGCACCTCTGGTGGCCCACCAATACCACAATCTCTACCAGGACTCCAGTGGGTCTGCTCTGTGATGACCTACCTACCAATATTCTTTAAAACTTCGAATGACTCTGCTGTGGGTTTGCTCCATTGTGGCCCATTACCTGTCAGCATGTCAAGAGTCAGCACTGTCTTTCCGTTGGAAGGACAACACTACTTCTTCAAGACGGCATGGAAATCCACTTCTTCCGTGTGCATTGTCTTTTACTGCTCAGACTTTGAGAAAAGAAACGGCAGTTTCACTGAGATGAATGATCAGGACTGTCTTTATAGACTGTGAGAAAATTTGAGCTTTTGACCAACATAATATCAATAAATGTGTGCATTTGATTTCTTTGTTATTGTAATTATGAAAAATTTCATCAAATCATTATTGGCCACTGCCCAAAAAAAATTTTGTAAAATTTTTTGTGGGGAGCATGGGGGCTATGTAAGTAGGCTGTTTATGTTTTCTCTATGTAAGTAGGCTGTTTATGTTTTCTCTATGTAAGTAGGCTGTTTATGTTTTCTTATTGGCAACGTTACGTAGCGCTCAATATGAAAATCACTGGCTGTGCTGTGTGCAGTCTGTGGCTAGTTTGCATTGTTGTCTGCCATTGTAGTGTTGGGCAGCGACAGCTGGATGTGAACAGCGCGTAGCGTTGCGCAGTTGGAGGTGAGCCGCCAGCAGTGGTGGATGTGGGGAGAGAGATGGCGGAGATTTGTAATTTGTCATGAACTGCTATATTTATATATGATGATATCAAGGTAAATACATTGTTTGTTCTCTACTAATATCTTTCATTTGCTAACTATCCCTATCAGTAGTTAGTGCCTTTCATAGTCTGAATCTTTTATTTAGCTGGCATTAGTGGCGCTCGCTGTATTGCAGTAGCTTGAGCAGCGAAGATTTTTGTGAGGTAAGTGATTTGTGAAAGGTATAGTTTAATGTTAGTCAGGGCCATTCTTTAGTAGGGAATTTTGAAAGTCAGATTGCGTTGCGCTAAAAACATTGTGTGTCAGTATAAGCACAGTCATGTATAAATTGTTCAAAGGGGACGTTACAAACTGATTACTGCCCATTATCCATCAGTGGAGGGCGGTTGGCGCCCGCCCGCGGAAAACGGGCGCGCACCTGAACTGGCCAATCATAGGGCCGGAATTTCACAGGGAGGCGACCTCGCGACGTTAAAGTTGAGAAGAAATATCAGTTACAAGGTTGGTCAGGCAGGTTGGGGAACTGAGAGCAGGAGAAACTTTGGCCACTACTGAACTTTCAAACGCCACCACGTGGTACCCTGGCGATCGGAAAAAGGATAGGAAACGGGGAGCCATCGTAGCTGCTAGGAAGACTGCTGCCCTCGCCCATAAATAAAGAAAATTCCTGGCGCCAAGCTCCTCTCACAGGTCAGTGTGAGACAAGCTGTAAAAATCGTCAAATAAATCAGGCAACCCATAGAAAGATTAATATTACCTGAATTATTAGTTTAACGAATACCAGAATACGTGGATTAGAAATATGAAATGCGAGCACTGAATGGTGAACGAAGTGCACGTCTTTCAAAACACAGTGACTTTCGACGGACACAAGAGCAGGCAGCAAGAAATCTACCACAGCTGTTTACCAACATATCAACCACACGACAAAACACACACGACAAAACACACACAAGGCGAATTTGGTTTCAATGGACTTTTCAATACGCCATTTGAAAATCAAGAATACATGCTAATCTTGTCTATAAAACCATAAAACACTATAAAAATAACAATATACTTGCCCATCTTTGTCCAACCTATTCATTTCTCCAAGCCTAGTGCTCACTGCGTCGATCATCTCATCCTTATTGCCAAAGTTCCTTTGTTATTCTCTGCAATTTCAGTGTTAGCGTATAAAGTCTTACAGGTGGCGTAACACAATAGGATGCCCATAATGTGCTGACTCCGTTTTGAAAGCATTCCTATTTGTGCCTGAATGAAGACGCAGTATTCACTTCCACCAACTTGTAAATCTCTGTTGCGCAAGAGGAGGAACTCTCCGTCATTTTTAGTAGAAGGTCGCGTTTCAACTCCGTCACATTGGCACAGTTCGTACGTAATGGCTTCTATGGATTTATGCGTTGTGGTCGACGTTAACACTATGTTTCTTTTATATTACGACAATACGTATTCTAGGATTAATTTTACTTCGAATTTTCCATTTTCTATATACAATACAGAAATATTTTTGCAGTTGTCGTGTTCTGTGAGGGAATAAGAAGACAGCGAGATGCTTGACAGGAGACCTTGCCTCGGGCCACATGCTGATTCACCGACCGCGGCTGGAAAGCAAGCTTTGAGTGGTGTAGAGTACGGAGCTCGCAAGGAATACTTAGGAAACGTGGCGGATATGTCTAAGCACAGTTGTGAATACATTTCATAGAAGTATTCCTGGCGATCTTCCCTATTTACAAGTTCCCACCTATGACCGACTAACTCTTCGTTCTCTAAATCCGCTATATGTCCGACCCTGGCCCGGGCTAGTGGAATATTCTGTCTTGTTCCTGCTGACGAGTTTCATGGAGGCAGCGTCATGTGCTCGTTCCCGGTACTGCACTCCCCTCCTGTAGGATAGGAAGGCGCTATTTATACGGCTTCTATTGCAAAGTGTCCTTCTGGAGTGTTCGATCATGATGCGCGATGCGTGGCTGGGTTAGTTCTAAAATGTTCAAATGTGTGTGAAATATTATGGGACTTAACTGCTAAGGTAATCAGTCTCTAAGCTTACACATTACTTAACCTAAATTATCCTAAGGACAAACACACACACCCATGCCCGATGGAGAACTCGAACCTCCGCCGGTCTTGGTTAGTGTGTGATGCCAAGCATACTTAGCTCTTCGTTCAACGTCCCCTCATTGCTAACCTGTAAGCTACGGGGAGCTAATAACGGGGACCGGAAGACTGGAGAGCCAGCGTCCGTTATCGAGTCCAAATATTGGTTCGCTGCCTCTGACACTGAAATAAGCACTTAACTACGTCTGGTCAAGAATTACTTTCTAAGCTATATTAATGAAATTGTCGGAATATTTTGACATTCGCGACACCATGTGCGTTCTTATTATTTTTTATTAGAAATAGTTTTAAGGTACTGACACACTGCATTAGCGTACATGAAGGTGCCTGAGGATGAGATTTAAATAACCTGAAATAGACTACATATTGATGAACAAGAACATGAAATAGGGGGAAGCAAACTGAATAAACGTTAAGTCTTTCTTCATTATTCACAACGAATACTTTACATCTTTCATACGAAGATGTGCTACACCCGCATGTATATTTATCGCATGTTTATTTATCGTACTAAAAATCTTCCAAAATTTTATCTTCTCTATGTTTGCTGAATAGCTTGAGGTTTTCCAGTCACATAGAAAAATGTTTTTCCTAAACTCAGCCGTTTATTCGAGCATAAGAAACTTTATGGTCTTGAGAGTAATTAAAAGTACAAATCTTCAGATTTAAAATGTGGAGATAAAAGATTTGGACAAGAAGGTTCAGTGTCTGTATAGAGCAGATAAAAAAACTTTGAAATACTGATCGCTTCACTCTCTTCAGTGTGTAAAGGAATGAACGAGATCAGAAATTGTAAGGCTATTCATCAAAACCATTTTTATTGAAACTAAAAGTATGGCTACAAACAAGTTCTCACATAATTGCGATGCTTGTTTCATATTTCTAAAAACTGTCTGAAGATGGAGAATAACTGAAAACATTAAATCTGTTCGAGGAATTCATTGTTTTAATACGTTGCCAAAATATTTAAAAAAATACAGATTCCTGATTCACATGTTTATACTTTTTCGAAAATATTCTGTTGAGAAAAATTTCTCAACAGTCTGAAAGAAGACGACTTGTATCTTGTATACTAGCAGAACGTGAAGAGCTACGACCTTTATGAAATTCTTCTTGAACCTATTAAAAGATGAGAAGTACAATTTTAGTTGGATAGTATAATCACAATATTACATTGTTTTATTATACTGGTTATTATACTGTGACGAGTCACACAGTTTTCCCAGTTTCTGGTTAAGAGGACAGTCACCTGGTATTTGACGCCATATTTTGCACCGCACGAAAATTTAGATGTAAAATGTGTGCAATTTGAGATCATTCCAAGGGGGCACCGAACGTCTTCTTAAGACTATGCTTGGAATCACTTTTAATTCTTGGAAACATTTATAATATTCTGAACCTATGCAAGGAAATGCGCATAACGCTCAAAAACACTGTAATTAATAAACATAGTCTTAAACTGAATCCAAAAAATTATGGCTAGGCTTTAGATAAGGTAATTTGTGAAAAGCAGCGCTGGTCATGGCAACAATAAACACCCACGCTATTATACCCTACGTATCTGGTAGGCAGGGTGCACACTTGTTCAAAATTTCGCCGTCAATAAATCACATAATATGTCCTCGTAAGTTGTTATTCATTTCTGTATAGTCCGTTGTATAGGAAGCTCCACGTAACATTCACCTTTTAACAAAATACCGTTCACTTGCTACGGTTCGCCTATACTAAACAGTTCAAATACACCTTCCACTTCGGAGGTAGATAAAGTTCTATCAGTGGTAACTTGTGACTGCACTTACTGTTACACTCTTATCTCGCTCCTGGCACCCTCACTCCTTCAATAAGAGTCGCAAAAGTTAATAACAGTCTTCAAACATGATGTAGTCACCGTCCGCCATTACATAATTTTCGATCTCTTCAGTTCTTCTCTTCACTCTTGAAATTTTCTTATTAATTTAGCTTCTTCTTTAATTACCCGATCCGCTTCTCTTCTTTCTCGATCTGACTCCAAGATTTTAAATAACTTTATACGTAATTTCCAAGCTCACATACACTTTCGACCACGACGCCATTACTCATGTCAGTCTCCGACAGCCCTCTTCGTTACACTGATAAATGTTCCAAAATAGATTCATCACCTTCACGTTACAGTGCTTTTGTCTACACTATTCTCCCAAAAATCACAGTCTGAACGTTGCTTCAAATTATTTATTCCTTCCAAATCACATGAACAGTTGCTCTCTTAACGTATTATCGTCATCTCACACCATCTTTTCGGTCTCAACTACCTTCTCCTTCATTTACAGAACACAGGCAATAATTAGGACCTAATGGGCGCCGTACGTCGTTATATAAATCACAAAATTTACATTCCACACATTCAGTACCTTAACATTGCACAAGCGGTATACAATTACAAATAAAGTTCCCGACATTCGAATTCATGTTTTTCATTTGTAATAACAGACATCGGTGAGCCGGCCGGAGTGGCCGTACGGTTCTAGGCGCTACAGTCTGGAACCGAGCGACCGCTACGGTCTCAGGTTCGAATCCTGCCTCGGGCATGGATGTGTGTGATGTCCTTAGGTTAGTTAGGTTTAATTAGTTCTAAGTTCTAGGCGACTGATGACCTCAGAACTTAAGTCGCATAGTCCTCAGAGCCATTTGAGCCAAACATCGGTGAACACGTATGCAATAATTCTATATGAAATCCGAACATCATTAACAAAAACAGGGAATACTCTCGAACTGACGAAAGTCTCCGTCACAGCACTACAGTCACATTGTAATGCTACAAAGTTAGATAATAAGTATCATACATTGTCAAAGGAAAAAAGGCAGACTGCTGTTCAATACAGATTAACTGATTACGTTACTGTTAGTAACTATACTGAAGAACCAAAGGCACTGCTACACCTGCCTACTATCGTGTAGGGCCCCCGTGAGCACACAGAAGTGCCGCAACACGACGTGGCATGAACTCGACTAATGTCTGAAGTAGTGCTGGAGGGAAATGACACCATGCTTCCTGCAGGGTTGTCCATAAATCCCTAAGAGTACGAGGGATAGAGATCTCCTCTGTACAGTACGTTACAAGGCATCCTAGATATGCTCAATAATGTTCATGTCTGGAGAGTTTGGAGGTCAGCGGAAGTGTTTAAACTCGGAAGAGTGTTCCTGGAGCCACTCTGCAGCAATTCTGGACGGGTGGGGTGTCGCATTGTCCTGCTGGAATTGTCCCAGTCTGTCGGAATGTACAGTGGACATGAATGGGTGTAGGTGATCAGACAGGATGCTTACGTATGTGCCAGCTGTCAGAGTCGTATCTAGACGTATCCGGGGTCCCGCATCACTCCAACTGCGCACACCCCACATCATTACAGAGCCTCCACCAGCTTGGACAGTCCCCTGTTGACATGCAGGGTCCATAGATTCATGAGGTTGTCTCCATACAATGTGCAAGTCCATTCTCTCGATACAACTTGTAACAAGACTCGTCCGACCAGCAACGTTTCCAGTCGTCAACAGTCCAGTGGTGTTGACGGGCCCAGGTGAGGCGTAAGGCTTTGTGCCGTGCAATCATCAAGGGTACACGAGTGGGCCTTCAGCTCCGAAAGCCCATATCGATGATGTTCGTTGAATTGTTCGCACGCTGACACGTTTTGATGGCTCATCGTTGAAATTTGCAGCAATTTGAGGAAGGGCTACACTTTTGTCACACTGAACTATTATCTTTACTCGTCGTTGATCCCGATCTTGCAGGATCTTTTTCGGCAGCAGCGATATCGGAGATTTGATGTTTTATCGGATTCCTGATATTCACGGTATACTCATGAAATGGTCGTACGGGAAAACTCTGACTTCATTGCTACCTCGGAGATGCTGTCACATGGCTCACGCGTCGGCTATAACACCACGTTCAAACTTACTTGAATCTGGCATTGTAGCAGCAGTAACCGATCTAACAACTGCACCAGACACTTGTTGTCTTATATTGGTGTTGTCGACAACAGAGCCGTCTTCTGCTTGTTTACATATGTCTGAATTTGAATACGCATGCCTACACTACTTTCTTTGGCGCTTAAGTGTAAATAACTAGTAAGGGCACATTAGAAGTCATTTAATTTATTTTGTATAAGAGATGTCATACAAGTAGCAAGCTAGATAACGAGCTCCCTGACCAGGCCGTGAAGGCCCAAGGGATGTCTACCGGCCGCCGTGTAGTCCTGTGTCCTGTGCCTGTCTGCGTCACGCGGATGCGGTGTGGAGGGGCATGTGATTAGCACACCGCTCTTCTGGCCGTTGTTTTTTTTTTCTTTTTTTTTTTTTTTTTTTTTTTGGCTTTCCGGACAGTGGAGCCGCTAATACTCGGCCAACTGCTTCTCACTTCGCATCATGAGGCAGATTGCACTCCTTACCATTCTGCCCATCAAGTAAAAGTCCTTGGCAGGTATGGGAATCGAACCCGGGTCTTCCAAATGGCAGCCTTCTATGCTGACCAGTCGGCTTCGGAAGCGGACCAAGATGATACACAAAGATATGATCCCGGCTGACAGTCGTCTGAGAATCAACCCATTTGTGGCTTGCAGTTGCAGACTATCTCCAGTACTGATACTCGTTGAGGCAAATGTGGCAACTCGCCTTTAAAGTTTGCACGTCTCTGCTTCTCAGATATCTTGTATGTTTTTCGTCTGACTCTTTTTTTCCACACAGTCTGGTGCGCAACAGATAGGAAAAAGTATTTCGCGGAGCAGGAAGGGAGAATAACAAGAGAGGGCAAACTTAAACGCGCCCGATATCGATTTTCTCCACGGTTTTGAATTGACTTTTACTCCACGATCAGGTAAGCTGAACTTTCTTTCCGTGGGCAAAGATAGAAAACAGTACAACAAATCAATGTCAAGTGTTATCACCCTGGTAGCGAAAGAGAAAACTTGTGTCATAGGTTACTGCTCGGTTTAACAGACAGGATTTTCTGCAGTATTTTCTGTAGAGCAAAGTAAACTTGAAATCAGTTAGTCCAGCACTGCGAGTTTGGTTTTTTTTTAGTTACCTATCCGCCGGTCTAGCCAAACTGCTACGTGTGAATCGTACAAATGACTTATTTACTGTCTACAGAAGGTAATGGCTCACTCCGAGATAGAAGACGTTTCTTTTCAATTCTTCGCTACGTGATGTACTTTTTCATGGAGAGCTCGTCATTTAACAAAAGCGGGTAAACGTAATTCCCGCTACATCACTGATGTTTAAAAGTACACAATCATCTGTCCATCAAATGGTGATTTGACCAAGCATCGAAACGCAAAACAGGTGTTACCGCCACAGCATGCTGAACGAGACGTCATGAGTGTAAAATTCTGACACCGAATGTGGTAGTTGCAAAAAGCATCAAGTGCTCTCTACAGTCTCCTAATGTCATTTTTGTTAAAAATTTTGTAGAATAGTCTAGAATTCCACATTATAATCCGCCATTGCAAATAAAAGTTTTATGAAGATAACATCTAGTGAGTGGGATGATGTATATATCAAAACAGATGAAGCGAATAAATGTTTTCAAGGCTTAGTTACAAAGAAGGTACAAGGCGCTAAATGTTAGCGTGTTTTCAACACCTCTGTAATATAGAAGCTTGGATATCCTTACACATGAGAAACTTATTTAGACTTCAATAATAGACTGCCCCAAATCACAGCCAGATACAAACAAGGACTGTTAAACGGACGTGTTGCATTACATTCGCGTTTGTGAGGAGAAAATATTGCTTGAAAAATTAGCGAAATTTGTCATGTCAGCCTTCTGAACCTATTCCAAGAAGACACAGAAACTCCTTGTCAAACCGAAAGTGCGATCATGAACTGACGTTTTTGGATGGCCATGTAAAGCAATAACCTCCAACGGGAGAGACCGGACCGAGGAAATTCGAAGCACCATATATTAACTCAAATAATACTGCTGAATACTATATAAAATTCATATAAGCGGATGTCCAATGCAATCCAAAAGCCGCATACGTGGGAAAAATTTTGTAAGGAGACATGAACACAATTTACATACACGAGGACAAGGTGAAAAGTACTGATTCTAATTCTTTTCTGTGAAAGCTCTTAAAGCATTTTAAACAAAACAATGGTATTAACATCATACATCTTCATTCTTCATGTCTACATTTTTGTTTCTCAACACAATCACCCCGGCGGCGAAAACATTTTCCCAACGAGAGACCAGTTTGCTGAAACCGTCATCAAGAATGTTGGACTTTGTTGACGAAGTCACAACCTCACTTCTGTTTCCATCTCTCCATTACTATCAAAGTGAAGTCCTCGAAGGTATACTTTAAGTCTTGGTAAAAGATGAAAGTCGGATGAGCCCTAGTCAGGACTGCATGATCGATTACAGTGAACCCAAGGCGCCAGATTGTTGCAAATGCTGCACTGTTCGTGAGTAGTCTGGCATTGTCATGCTGAAAGAGAGAGGCTCCATATGTGGACAGACTCTTCGTAGCCGAAACCCAATTACAGCACGCTGTTTTTCAGGCGCCGACATCCTACAATTCCGAGCCCTCTAGTGGCAGAGGGCTGCAAAACATAATTCCCTCAAGTTGTTGCTACATCATTGGTGTTTAAAAGTACACATACATCTGCACATGAAACAGTGTAGAATGTTAATAAATCTTGTTTTATTTAAGAAGCTTTAGGAGTTTTCATATAAAATTTTGGAGACACTGCTTTTCAATATGCCCTCCTATATTATGCAAGCAAGAAATTTTTAAAGTAACTATGGTCGCAATATCGCTAACTCTTGAAGACAGAAACCTAAGGTTAACCAATATACAAAACAAACACGTAGACTAACCAGTCAACTGATTAAGAACTGTCCAAACAGTGTAATTGTTTATTACTTAAGATACTTAATCCTGAAACCTACAACCACCCGTAAATGTAAGAGTCATTTATTAAAACAGTTTTATTCAGAGTAATTTCCGCATATTACTCCAGGCAAAAGACGGGATGGTTCCTTACAGCGCACGGCCGATTTCCTTCCTCACCCTTGACAAAATCCGAGCTTGTGTTCCGTCTCTAACGAATCAATGTCGACGGGACGTTAAACCCAATCTTCCTTTCTTCTTCCTCACTTCTGTTTAAGGGAAACTACGTGAAATTTATCACGGGGGATAGCAGTCTTACGGACTGCAGAAATGCGGTAGAGAGTCAAAGGGCTAAATAAACTATAATGGGATGTAGTTAAAGTCTCCATATAAAATTGGAACTACGTGGAAGATTAAAAATAACGCGGACTAACACAGATATTCACTTTAAATCGTATGACTTCTCAGCAACGAGAAAAGGTTTCTTAGGTTACACCGACGCAATTATGTGTCCAGAGTACAATACAATCGATAAATTAAGTATGGTTACCTTTGGAAGGTAGTAAAAATAACGAGTAGTTCTCTTCAAAATAAAAGATAATAGTGAATTACGTATAAGAAGCTAACATTTCCTGAAAAGGTTTCAATTCATGCGTAAAAAATTATGGCTCGTATTTGTTCAGAAATTACACAAATTGCATAAAAATGACAGCATTCGAGAATATGGAATACTGAAAAAATATAAAAATGGAACACAAGTGTAGTTTGCAGTTGCTAACTATTTTGTTTCAAAAGATCCATATGAAACTAAACCGCACAATGACACGAACAGAATGTAAACGAATACTAACGTAGGCGAGTGTTGTAAAGTGCATTCAGTGGTGAGGCGTTAGCGATATGGTTGCCAAAAAGGGCACAACATGTCCCCGAAACTAGCAATGCACTGAAAAACAGCAAATAGAGCCTTATGTAGGAAATGCATAAACTGGAATTTATACGGGATCGTGTGCTGTTCGTTGTACGGAATGGGTATCTAGGTTGTTTTGACTGTTTTCCACTAAATAAGCAATTATTTTCAGATTATTGAAATGTCGTTACAGTGAACAACTCGTCAAATTTAGTACAAATACGCATTGAGATGTAAATGACTCAATACGTGTTTGTGCTAAATGTGCATAAACGTATCACTTTATACACTACTGGCCATTAAAATTGCTACACCAAGATGAAATGCAGATGATAAACGGGTATTCATTGGACAAATATATTATACTAGAACTGACATGTGATTACATTTTCACGCAATTTGGGTGCATAGATCCTGAGAAATCAGTACCCAGAACAACCACCTCTGGCCGTAATAACGGCGTTGACACGCCTGGGAATTGAGTCAAACAGAGCTTGGATGGCGTGTACAGGTAAAGCTGCCATGCAGATTCAACACGATAACACAGTTCATCAAGAGTAGTGACTGGCGTATTATGACGAGCCAGTTGCTCGGCCACCATTGACCAGACGTTTTCAATTGGTGAGAGATTTGGAGAATGTGCTGGCGAGGGCAGCAGTCGAACATTTTCTGTATCCAGAAAGGCCCGCACAGGACTTGCAACATGCGGTTGTGCATTATCCTGCTGAAATGTAGGGTTTCGCAGAGATCGAATAAAGGGTAGAGCCACGAGTCGTAACACATCTGAAATGTAACGTCCACTGTTCAAAGAGCCGTCAATGCGAACAAGAGGTGACCGAGACGTGTAACCAATGGCACCCCATACCATCATGCCGGGTGATACGCCAGTATGGCGATGACGAATAAACGCTTCCAATGTGCGTTCACCGCGATGTCGCCAAACACGGATGCGACCGGCATGATGCTGTAAAGAGAACCTGGATTCATCCCAAAAAATGACGTTCTGCCATTCGTGCACCCAGGTTCGTCGCTGAGTATACCATCGCAGGCGTTCCTGTCTGTGATGCAGCGTCAAGGGTAACCGCAGCCATGGTCTCCGAGCTGATAGTCCCTGCTGCTGAAAACGTCGTCAACTCTTCGTACAGATGGTTGTTGTCTTGCAAACGTCCCCATCTGTTGACTCAGGGATCGAGACGTGGCTGCACCATCCGTTACAGCAATGCGGAAAAGATGCCTGTCATCTCGACTGCTAGTGATACGAGGCCGTTGGGATCCAGCACGGCGTTCCGTATTACCCTCCTGAACCCACCGATTCCATATTGTGCTAACAGTCATTCGATCTCGACCAGCGCGAGCAGCAATGTCGCGAAACGATAAACCGCAATCGCGATAGGCTACAATCCGACCTTTATCAAAGTCGGAAACGTGATGGTATGCATTTCTCCTCCTTACACGGGACATCACAACGACGTTTCACCAGGCAACGCCGGTCAACTGCTGTTTGTGTATGAGAAATCGGTTGGAAACTTTCCTCATGTCAGCACGTTGTAGGTGTCGCCACCGGCGCCAACCTTGTGTGAAAGCTCTGAAAAGCTAATCATTTGCATACCACAGCATCTTCTTCCTGTCGGTTAAATTTTGCGTCTACAGCCACGTCGTCTTCGTGGTGTAGCAATTTTAATGTCCAGTAGTGTAAATGAGCAATGAAGACAAGTTAATTTTAAAGTCTCTGCACTCTACATACACTCCTGGAAATTGAAATAAGAACACCGTGAATTCATTGTCCCAGGAAGGGGAAACTTTATTGACACATTCCTGGGGTCAGATACATCACATGATCACACTGACAGAACCACAGGCACATAGACACAGGCAACAGAGCATGCACAATCTCGGCACTAGTACAGTGTATATCCACCTTTCGCAGCAATGCAGGCTGCTATTCTCCCATGGAGACGATCGTAGAGATGCTGGATGTAGACCTGTGGAACGGCTTGCCATGCCATTTCCACCTGGCGCCTCAGTTGGACCAGCGTTCGTGCTGGACGTGCAGACCGCGTGAGACGACGCTTCATCCAGTCCCAAACATGCTCAATGGGGGACAGATCCGGAGATCTTGCTGGCCAGGGTAGTTGACTTACACCTTCTAGAGCACGTTGGGTGGCACGGGATACATGCGGACGTGCATTGTCCTGTTGGAACAGCAAGTTCCCTTGCCGGTCTAGGAATGGTAGAACGATGGGTTCGATGACGGTTTGGATGTACCGTGCACTATTCAGTGTCCCCTCGTCGATCACCAGTGGTGTACGGCCAGTGTAGGAGATCGCTCCCCACACCATGATGCCGGGTGTTGGCCCTGTGTGCCTCGGTCGTATGCAGTCCTGATTGTGGCGCTCACCTGCACGGTGCCAAACACCCATACGACCATCATTGGCACCAAGGCAGAAGCGACTCTCATCGCTGAAGACGACACGTCTCCATTCGTCCCTCCATTCATGCCTGTCGCGACACCACTGGAGGCGGGCTGCACGATGTTGGGGCGTGAGCGGAAGACGGCCTAACGGTGTGCGGGACCGTAGCCCAGCTTCATGGAGACGGTTGCGAATGGTCCTCGCCGATACCCCAGGAGCAACAGTATCCCTAATTTGCTGGGAAGTGGCGGTGCGGTCCCCTACGGCACTGCGTAGGATCCTACGGTCTTGGCGTGCATCCGTGCGTCGTTGCGGTCCGGTCCCAGGTCGACGGGCACGTGCACCTTCCGCCGACCACTGGCGACAACATCGATGTACTGTGGAGACCTCACGCCCCACGTGTTGAGCAATTCGGCGGTACGTCCACCCGGCCTCCCGCATGCCCACTATACGCCCTCGCTCAAAGTCCGTCAACTGCACATACGGTTCACGTCCACGCTGTCGCGGCATGCTACCAGTGTTAAAGACTGCGATGGAGCTCCGTATGCCACGGCAAACTGGCTGACACTGACGGCGGCGGTGCACAAATGCTGCGCAGCTAGCGCCATTCGACGGCCAACACCGCGGTTCCTGGTGTGTCCGCTGTGCCGTGCGTGTGATCATTGCTTGTACAGCCCTCTCGCAGTGTCCGGAGCAAGTATGGTGGGTCTGACACACCGGTGTCAATGTGTTCTTTTTTCCATTTCCAGGAGTGTATTTGACCATGACACGTCTTCTAAAAATAGTTGTTTCTAGCTTTCTTTTAACCTAGCTGGAAACTTGCTGTTAGGATGAATTTAGTGACTGCTTAAGACGCCAATGAATTTCACATTTTATTTTAAGGGAGTGATTTTATTTTGGGGAGAAAGATACGAAATTATCTATTATTTATTTGTAACTTTTGTTTCTCCCGTCGTCGATAATGAGACAATATTTCTTTGGTATATACGGTATTTCGCCAAGTGGCGGTGTTGCCATCAGAAGCGCACAAAATCTGACGATGGAAACACAGTCGTTTACCGAAATGTTGTGCCCCATTGGGCACAGATATCCGGTCGTAGACACAAGAATGATTGTTCTTCTTCTTCACTTAATAAATTAGGCAAACTGCCTGTTACGGTATTCCATTTCTTGTAAGGTCTTCCTACTTTGCTTCTTCCAGTGCATTTATACCGAGAGCATTTACAGGGGATCTTTCTCCACCCATACGGTCTACATTTTCCTTCCATTTTCTTCTATTTTTTATATATTTTTTCGTCTAGGTGATACATGTTTTGCCGGTCGGAGTGGCCGTGCGGTTCTAGGCGCCACAGTCTGCCTCGAGCATTGATGCGTGTGATGTCCTTAGGTCAGTTAGGTTTAATTAGTTGTAAGTTATAAGCGACTGATGACCTCAGAAATTAAATCGCATAGTGCTCAGAGCCATTTGAACCATTTTTTGATATATCTGTAATCCTTTGTATAATTTTCTATTTGTTTCATTTCGTGAACTATAATCACAGAACCTGATTAAAGCAGGCAAACACTGTACAGCTTAAGGTTGGGGCTGAAAGGGCAGATGAAGATCTCACCCTCTCCTGCTCCCCCCCCCCCCCCCCATCCTATAAAAATACTCGACGCCCTAATATTCCTACAAATGGTATCAGAGTAGATTCCAGATATGCCTGCGGCTTCTTCTTTGTTTTTCGCTAGGTTCACCCGATTATGGCTCAACAATTGAGGATTTGTAATGCTCTTCGCAAAGCATATCCAAATGGAATCAAGTTCGAAACTGGTGGCATCGGAGAGGTGTCACTAAATCAGACATCGCTTGTGGTGGCTCGTATGACAAACAAGCGCGTACATCGAAATTCACTGAATGTGTTATTTCACTTTGGCAAGTAATAGTAATGAAATTGTATACTATTAATGAATTAATTTCGTTACAAATCAGGAGAAAGTTTACTGGAGTCGAAAACTGATTATTCAGCCTACGCTACAGCAACAGTAGGAACGCACAATCGCACATGTTTTCTTATGATTTCGTTATTGACCTTTCTTAACAGTATGTGTAAAGAAGAGGAAAAACTAACATAAGGTACGAGTATATTGGTTCTGTAATCAGAAATTGAACTGAGACATTAAGTTAATTTCTAAATAGTCGAAAACTGTACCGCAATCTTATCGAGACGAGATGGTGTCACGCACTCTCCCCTTTTCATCTTGTGGCTGGGATGTTGATGTCCTGCCCCGATTTCCTCTCCTGAACGTTTACACCCGACCTCCTCAGTTATTTACTGGATGTATTACAATCTATGTCTTTACCTACAGTTTTTACCCTCTACAGTTCCCTCTAGTACCATGGAGGTTATTCTCTGATTTCTTAACAGATGCGTTATCATCCCGTCCTTTCTTCTTGTCAGTGTTTTCCGTATGTTCCTTTCTTCAGCAATTCTGCGGGAAACTTCCTCATTTCTCATATTAATAATCCACCTAATTTTCAAGATTCTTCAGTAGCACCACATCTCAAACATTTCGAGTCTCTTCTTTCCGTTTTCCCACAGTCATTCTACTACCATATAATGCTGTGCTCCAAATGTACTTTCTCAGAAATTTCTTCCTCCGCTTAAGGCCTATGTTTGATATCGCACTCCTCTTAGTTTGAAGTGTCCTGTTTTCCTGTGCTAGCATGCCTTTTATATCCTTCTTGCTTCCTCCGACATGGTTCTTTTGCTTCCAATCTAGCAGAATTCCTTAATTTCGTCTACTTCGTGTTGACCTATTCTGATTTTAAATTTATCGCTATTCTCATTTCTGATACTTCTCATTACTTTTATGTCCGCCCCCGGTAGCTGAGTGGTCAGCGTGACGGAATGTCACTTCTCATGACCCGGGTTCGATTCCCTGCTGGGTCGGAAATTCTCTCCGCTCAGGGACTGGGTGTTGTGTTGTCCTAATCATCATCGTTTCATCCCCATCGACGCACAAGTCGCCGAAGTGGCGTCAAATCGAAAGACTTACACCAGGCGAACGGTCTACCCGACGGGAGGCCCTAGTTTCACGGCATTTTTTTTATTACTTTTATAATTTTTCGGGTTGGTCTCAATCCATATATTGTAGTAATTGAACTGTTCATTCCACTCAACAGATCCTGTAATTCTTCTTCACTTTCAATGAGGATAGTAATGTCATTAGCGAATCTAAGATTAACATCCTTTCACCTTAAATTTTAATACCACTCTTCAACCTTTCTTTTATTTCCATAATTGTTACGTCTTCTCGATTGACTCCAATTTTCATTTCTAACATGTCACTGGACAAGTTCCTCCCTCATAGAGGTCTTCAGTCTACTGTTTCCATGTATCCACTCTCCACTGCATTTAACAGTGGAATTCCTATTGTACTCTTAATGTCACCACGATTGTTTTTAATTTCACCGAAGATTGTTTTGACTTTTCTGTGTGTTGAGTCACTCCTCCGACTGTCGTTTCTTCTTCTATATCTTCACATCGTCGCTGCAGCATTTCACTTTGGCTGATCTGCACTTCCAATTTATTTTATTCCTAAAACATGTATGTTGCTGTATTCCTGTCTTTTCCCGAGCGTTCTTATACTTCCTTCTTTCTTCGAGCAATTAAAGTATTTCTTCTGTTGCCTAAGGTTTCTTCGCAGTTACCTTCCTTTAATCTGTCTGTCCAACGACTGTGATTCCCTTTTTTAGAGACTTCCTCTCCTGTTCAAGTGAACTGCTTACTGCGATATTCCTTATTGCTGCATCCACATTCTTAGCGCACTTATGACGTGTCTCATCTCTCCTCAGCACTGAAGTATCCCACTTCTTTTCCCAATGATTCTTCCGGACGATTCTCTTATCTTCGGTCTGCTCTTCGTAATTACTAAAACAGGATCTGAGCACTTGGTTATGGCTTACAATTCAATACATGATTTAGGAATCGCTGTCTGACCATGATGCAATTCAGCTGGAGTCTTCCCGTGTCTCTGGGTTCAGACGTGGTACCTCTACCCGGTCGATCTCCGACGCGACAAGTTGATTTCTGCCCGCTTTCCGCAACCGGTGAATATGTGGCGGCAGTGGCGAGAGAGCCCTGCTGTGGTGTGTGCAGAGCGGCGTTGGGCTGAGTCGCTCGGCAAGTGATGGGCCACTTGGGAGGCGTGGTAGCCGCTCCTCCTCCTGTTGTCTATCTGGAAGCAGTGGTGCGGGGCCTCCCTGATACTGGAAAGTTCACCTTCTTTCTGCTTTTGCAGAGGGCATGAGGCTTAAAGCTGCTGTTTTCTAACCTTAAATAGCCATGAAAGTTTGCCATGATCTTCTTCTGAATGGTCTAAAGATACAACAAATAATAGAATTAACACTTGAATTACATTGTGGTGTGTTCACACAAATGTGAGCAAGACATTTACAAATTTTGGTTGGGAAATAAGATTTTAGACCTAGTATTTAATGTTAAACAAACCTGAATTTAAATAAGAAAAATTTTGCAGGCGCGATGTTGTGCTTTGTGTAATGCGTTGTTTTAAACTGTTTATTTGCTATCAAACCTTCGCTCCCATGAAGGTATATTGTGAATGTATGCGGGCTACAGTAGGCCTGCATAATGGGCGCGGTACATACTGGTTGCATGTGGCGATCTAGTTGTGTATCAGAAATTGTAAGTAGCGATTAAAATTTTAGGCGATCTGTGTGCTAGGTCTCAGCAGATCCTTTGTTGTTTGATTTTCATTCTGTTGTACTTGAGCGTAATTTTCTAAGCCATCTTACTCATATTAGCTGTTATTATTAATAATGCCCTTGCCAGTCAATTGGCAGAGTTCGATATATTATTGCTGCTATTAGAAATAAAGCTGTGAGCACTGGGCATGAGTCGTGCTTCGGTAGCTTTGATGGTAGAGCACTTGCCCACGAAAGGCAAAGGTCCCGAGTTCGAGTCTCGGTTGGGCACACAGTGTTAATCTGCCAGGAAGTTTCAGAAATTTAGGTATCTCACACTCCTTGTAAGATGTCGTGGTCACCTGACTTTCATTGCTTACATATTCCGCCCTCACAATTATATTCCGCACATCAAGACGCCTCATTCGAACGCAAACTCGATAAGATAAAGTCATTGTTGTATGAATTCATGTAAACGATATGCAAATAACAAGTAAGCGCACGTGGTTGAAATACTTAAGGCTGGCGTACACACATACATTCCAGACACGACAGTCACAGGAGCCTTTAGTTCTAAAGAGGCGGACCGCACGCCAAGGGGCCGGTCCCTTCAGAGGACGACCCAGCCTATCTATGTCGGCCGGTGACCGCCCATAGAGCAGACAGTGGTTGCCCGAGTGAAAGGAGGAACGACCCCGTGTTTGCTTAAAAGCAAATTCCGCTACATTGTGTGGGAGCGGCCAGCCTACACATTCTTTACACATAGCACGCAGTTTCAGAGATTTTTACAGGGAGACAACAAACGCCAAATGCTGATACTAAAGGGTTTCCCGATTGGTCGCCTTAAACGAAACGTCATTCTCCCATTTTAGAAGAGCAATGCTGATTGGCAGACAACATTTCTGATGCCTTGAGCTGAAGGAGTAATGGAAGAGACCGAAAGATACACCCCTTCATGTCTGGTGTGGAGAGGGGCCGTTCCGTTGTCGCTCTTGGAGCAAGAACACATAATGAGAGCGTGCACGCTCGTACGTGTACTCATAGAGTGAGGAGCAAGTCTCTCCTCAGTACTTCGCTGGGAGAGCATCTCTGTTGAGAGCGAATCGAAGTGCGACTCTATATTGAGTCCTTGCAATTAAGCATTCTTCACTGTGTTGGCTGCCACACTTATTGTGCGGTGTGAACGGACAGAGTTATAGTTAAATGCCTGCGAGCGAATTTTTGAGTGGCATCACGGTGGACTAGTTATCTGACCGGTGTACCACGCCAATAGTTAGACTAGGGGTGAAGAGGAGTCCCTGACTTCATCAAGGCATAGGGAGAGTTTGATTGGCGAAGGTCAATCCAGATAGAACGAGAGTTATCTTATTTGTCAGCAGCGAGCGGCGCAGACAGCAGTCATCGCAGCTTACGGTATTGTGCACTACATCTCTTGCGAGCCCCATATTTCCTCCACAACAGTACCCTTCACTGCATTTCACACGCGACAGCCTCGACCGTACCTAGCAACATTCTAATGGATAATTATTCAAGTTGAGTAGGCGCGGCTCTCAGCTATTCTGCCAAGTCAATAACAATCTTAAACTTTGTATAGAAATTTCATTAGCGAATCCTATCCTTGAGAGGTAAGTTCACATTCAGAAAAGAACCAGGATATAACTTGTTCAGTTCATAACTAAAAGTGCCATTGTGATTTATCAGAATTTTTGCAAAATAAATAATAATTTTCGTTAGTTTCATGTTTTTCTTACACTAATTAGCACTACCCCAGTACCCAAGTATCCCACTAGTTACGAAAGAAATTTTGTGAATTTTTGTGTCATTTCCTTACGGCAGATGACTCCAGAAGATATTTATTGCTGAAATATTTTCAGGCATTTTTCTTTAGAACGTTAGAAGCGTCTGTCTGACTTCTGTAGTAGTGTGTGGGTGGAGATTGCATCTTGCAGGGGCCACAGGGTAATGGGTACATCTCAGATTAATCCGTTGCGCAGAATGACAGAACAGATCAATCCCACGCTCACAGAATTAGGCATCTCATACTCCTGTGATTAACTGTATTTAAGGGCTGCTGTAGCAGTCGGTACCACGGCACGCCGCCGCCGCCTCTTATATGTGTCTGCACTGTGGTAAATGCGTTTCGAGTTGGCTGAATGCCGGGACCGCCCCTTGGCCCTTTATTTCGCCAGTGGGATTTACTCACTGGCACTGCAGCCGAGTGGGCGTGGTGCATCGTGTGACAGCTTGCCCGTGATACTCCTGTTTCACGCTCGTTGCATTTATACCTAAATTAAGTTATCTTGTGTTGCAGTGACCAATATGCAATACCACAAATTTTGTCTTGCCCCTTAGAGCTTACTTTGTCTTTCTGTGTCCAGAACACGCTTGGTACTTGGGTTCTGTAATTAAACTTTAATGTGTTTTAGAGCTGTTTCGTTTCATGGGTCTTGGTTTAATTTTAACTGTTTTGAACTGCTCCGGTGGGGCTCTAATTTATACAGGAGGCTTCTTAAGTTCAAGGTTGAAGACCTTTGCGCCTGATTATTCAGGGTTGAAAATGTTGTGAAACTGATTTGATTGCATTTTACTTGGCTTAGGGACAAGTTTTCTGCTGGAAAGTTAAATTAAATTCACACCCTGTGAATTCTTTCTGTTTAATGGAAATAAGGCTGATTATTCATTATCTCAAAATTTCTCTGAAATTGAGTTTAACAAGTCTGAAATGGTTTAAAGAACTTTGTGCTAAAAATTTTACATGGGAGTTCGCTCCACCGATTCTCGCGTTTTAATTATTGCTTGTGCTGATTATTCGTTGTTTTAAAATTTCTGCAAAATTGAATTTAACGAGTCTGTAGTTATGTAAGGAGCTTTTTGCTAAAAATTTAATTTGTCGTGCCACTCCACAGATTCTCGCAGTTTAATTGGTCTTCAGGCTGATTATTCATTTCTACAATCTATATAACCGAATTTAATAAATTTTGAATAACCTAAAGGACTTCTCGTTGAAAATTTAACCTGAAAGCCCGTTTCATGGGGTCCTTAGTTTATATTAACACCTCCTATTGTATGTTTTGCATGTTGTAAAATCTTAAGATTGTTTGAATAATTCATGTATACTTTGAGAAATTGAAAACGATGAAAGATGTTGCAGATAAAGCTGAATTTGGGGTCCACTCCTTCCACCTTTGCTTTCAAAAATTTTGTTTAAGGGCTGGTGAGCCGTTTCACGGGTCTGTTCCAAGTAGACTGTCTCCTAAGAAAGAAAAAAAAGTTCAAATGTGTGTGAAATCTTATGGGACTTAACTGCTAAAGTCATCAGTCCCTAAGCTTACACACTACTTAAACTACATTATCCTAAGGGCAAACACACACACACCCATGCCCGAGGGAGGACTCCAACCTCCGCCAGGACTAGCCGCACAGTCCATGACTGCAGCGCGCTAGACCGATCGGCTAATCCCACGCAGCTAGACCGTCTCCTCTTGCTATTCTTGAACAGATATTCACTTTTATCGTCTGAAATTTATTGCAAAACTCAATTTGTTTCTCTCTTCTCTCATACCTTCCTGTAAGTCCCGATTCTCCCGTAGCTCTTTCTTCTGTTCCTTCTCCTACAACAGCACTCCAATCACCCACGATTATTACATTTTCATCTTCCTTTACATGCTGAATTACCCGTTCAATATCCTCATATACTTCCCCTATGTCTTTATCTTCTGCTGGCGACTTCGGCATTTATGCCTGAACTATCGTTGTCGGCGTTGGTTTGCTGTCGCATCTGATGAGAACAACCTGCTACTGATCTGTTCACATTATCTCACTCTCTGCCCTACCTTTCTGTTCACAACAATCTTACTCAAGTTACCATTTTTTCATACTGTTGATATTACACTACAAATCCTTATCATTTTTCAAAAAAAATGGCTCTGAGCACTATGGGACTTAACTACTGAGGTCATCAGTCCCCTAGAACTTAGAGCTACTTAAACCTAACTAACCTAAGGACACCACACACATCCATGCCCGAGGCAGGATTCGAACCTGCGACCGTAGCGGTCACGCGGTTCCAAACTGACGCGCTTAGAACCGCACGGCCACACCGGCCGGCCCTTATCATTTTTCCATTTCACTTTTCTCACTCTCGCTTTCCTACTACTTCGAGACTTCTGACATTCGATTTTCAGATTTAAAGAATGTTAACCCACCGATGGTTATTCCATATTTTCCTCATGGTCATATATCCCGTTATTACACGCCTTTTAATCAAAGTACTCATTTCTTGTTACCTGCTGGATCTTGTACATATTGTATATGAGCCATCTCTCCCTATAAATTACAAATATTTACACTAATATTCCAGTAGATGATACCATACTGTGTACCGAAGTCGATGTCAGTAAGTACAAGATACTGAATTCTGACTAAATTATAACATGTTTGGGAAGTATTCTTAAGCGTTATTACTCAGCTTCAGCGGTCAACTACATCAGAAAAATGAAGGTGTCGCTGGGTTTCTAGCTGGCGTTTTCATTAAACATTTTGAGACCAGTTTCTTTAAATATTACCCCATTCTCATTATATAGACAGCACGTTGATGTACATTCATCGTATTCAAAGGTGATGTGACAATGTCATTTCTCTTAGTGATTCTCTGAAACCAAATTTACATATGAATCTGAAAATCAGTGCCATGAGCTCAGTTTTCTCGACCTGAATTTGCGTCTGGTAGATGAGAAAATTAACTTTTACATCTACAGGAATCCTACCGTAACGGATAATGTTGCTCATGATTTTTTCCTTTCTTCTCTTTAGGCGCAAATTGGCATTTTTTCATGCTATGACTGATCACGCGATTGAGGTTCCTCTAACCCCATTTGCTATTTTCAGCAAACTTAATGGTCTGAAGTATATTGCTGTGAACAAAGGATATCAGTCTACTCTTGAAAAGAAAATAAATAAATAAATTAATTAATCATCATTAACTGGTGCATAAACTATAAATTTTGACTTCTTTTGAAAAAAATATGGAGTAATAAAATTTATGATGGTTTAGTAACGATGTTGCATTTTCCCATATATAAGGTTGTAGGATTAATAAACATGG